>NW_009729157.1:5022-29422 GCF_000703405.1 Apaloderma vittatum | reverse complement strand
TCCCCCCCCCCCCCCCCCCGTTTAACACTGTGCAAAAGTTATTTATTTAACTCTACATATATATTCAATACAACACGGGTCAATGAGAGCAGAACTCTCTATGTGCAGTCTGCTAACAGACAGCTGCTACAACAGCGAGGCTATTTCCCCCTTCCTCCTGATGTTTTGACTCTTCAATACCTCTCACATCTTGCTGTTTTAAAAGAACTTCAGTTGCTTTGTTTTGCCTTTAAGTCCACGTTTCCTGTATTTGTTTTAGGCTTAACAGCTGCTTTTCATGCTGGGGTGTAAAACCTGCACCTCTCAGGCCCATTTCAGCCTTCTCAGTCATGCAAGTGTAGAACAGCTCCTGGAAGATGTGGGTTTTCTCCCAAGTCTAACGCTACTGAGCAAACAGAATTAGGGCAAGCCCAACGAGCACAGCAGGACCAAGCCCCTGCCCCACGGATCACACCGGCTACACGTGTCACGTCGGTTTTACACCAATTTTCACTTGCTCTACGAGTACAAAACTGGTGCAAAAGGAATCTGTGCAATATCACATGAGAGTCGAAGGGGAGCAATTGTAGCAGCTGGGACCGCAGGTGCCAAAAACAAACACAGAGAGATACAGTGGCAAAACTCAGCCTCAGAGAGACTGCTGAGGATAATGGACCCAAAGACAAGGAACCTGGGCTCAATCTGCCCGTAGCCCTGATCTGAAGGTTTGGGCAAACCAGAATTTCAAAGAATGCTTCGAGATGGCTTATTGGCTCCAAGCGCATCATTCACAGCAAATACATCACCTGCGATTAGTGAAATGATCTCGGAGACCGAGAGGCCAGAATCCCAAATCACTCACGCCACTGTAAAGCCAAGCTACCTTCACGGACGCCAACGGAATTACGCTGTATTTACCTTGGCAGAGTTGGGCCCAGAGCCTGGACCAAGACCTCACAGGATCTGTTCGGTTCCACTGCAGGGAAACTTCAGACAGCCCCGCTTTGCTATCCTGCTGCTGTCAGTACTGTGAGGGTGTGCCAGGATTTATGAGTCTGAAAGCAGACCTAGACCTGTGCCTGTTTAAAATAAAACCATACCCTATCTAAAAACGGGGCAGATGTGAAACACTTCCACCAGGTTGTTTCTCTCACAAAAACAGGGATCAGAAATATGTGCCCCATTAGCCTCAAATGTTAACATTGCAAATAAGTAGAGCCCAGAGAGATCAAAAGGGCAGCGAAAACAATTCGACACTCCTCTCACACAAGTTTTTCCACAGGCACGAGGCACCTGGCTGTCATTGTGCCTCTGAACCGATCCCTCACCAGGCACATGGACTCAGCCCAGCACGAAGGGAACACCAGATGCGCAAGAGGTGCGAGAATTACAGTTTTACAGTTACCAGGTTAGAATTGCAAATTATCCAAGAGGAAGGGCAAGTTTCTTTAAAAAAAAAATAAATTTCCATGTACCACTGAGGAATCCATTCAAGGATTTCACTTATAGCAAAAAGCTACATCTCATTTTCCCTTTTCTTGGGGACACATGAGCAGATGTGGGTCATTTTGACATGCAGCCTGCATACATCTCGTCCTCTCACTCCATGTTGGTTAAGTTTTGTAACATTTCATTTAATTAGAAAAGTGGCATCTACAAAATTCTTTGCCTGAAGATTGTGCTCTGGCTGATCAGAAAGTGCCTGGGATGCGTCGTGTCGGGGTCATTAGTGCAAAATAAAATATCTCACGGGCGTGCCAGACAACGAGACTGCCCTTCCTGCTACGGCTGCCAGGGCTCCAGCCTTGTCACTTCCCTGCTTGCAAATTCATGACATTCCGTGAAATAATACTTTCAGTGTAAACATTAAACATCAACAAGCCTGGCAGTAGTGCCCAAGCATTATAGAAAAGAAAACAAAACAAAAACCAAAGAGCATTTGAACAGGAAATCGGCCCCAGGGTCAGAAACAGGTCTGGAGCATTCTCAGACCTGCCTGCCCGGCTGCTTCCTGTCCCGCACAATGGGAGCGGTGCAAGGGAACCGCTTCCAGTAACAGGAACAAAAGGAACTTTCAAGGTTGCTCATTGAACAATTATTTTGCCAGCTGTGCTTTGATGCCAAGCAATTCAGTCTGCCAAACTTAGCTCTTTTTCATTTTAGAACCTTAAGGAATGGAAATAAGCTGCTCTGTCTACTTTCCAGGAAGGGGATTTACTGGACTATTGCTAGACTCGACAAAGCCCAGGACTACCCGCTCCAGTACTTGACAGCAGCCCTTGCCAAAGGATGGTACCAGACATCCAATAAATGAGGAGTACAGCTCTCTTCCCTTCCTGCGTTTTGCATCATGTCCAAAATAACTACAAGGGAATTTAGAGTATACCAGTGTAAAAATCTTGCTTGGCTGCAGTGGTGTGAGAGTTCAGAACCCAGGCTGCCAAGAACAAATCAGAGGAGATCTAGAATTAGCCTGCTCAATTCTGTATAACTGGAAATGACTACACCCCACAAAAGAATTTGGTACAATAAGCCATCCGGAAGCATTTGATTGCACCTACCTCTTCTATACCAAAATCAAGCGTTACAAGAGTCTGTCATTGTTCAGCAAGAGAACTGCAACAGGCGCGTGCAAGCTTTGTTCCAGTTTACATTCTGAAGCACAGTATCATTAAAAACTGAAAACAGAATCCCAAGCTGAGGAATGGGAGGAAGTGGGGCGAAGAAAGAGGAGAGTGAGCAATTACATCAGATCAGACAAATTTAGTGTTTTGAAGCAACACAACATTTAGCTTTTCCTTTTATTTGTTTCAAGTTTTGGTGTAGAAAGTATGTGCGGATGCTAATGCAACCTTCCCCGTAAGTGCTCAATCTAGCAACGAACAAAGTTTTGGTGTGTTCAATTTGGTTATAAACGTTTCCTTGAAGTGAAGACCTGTAGTGTCATTGAAACCAAAACTTTGTTACTGTTGGCAAAAAAAATAAAGCCACTTTTCTTTACAAGCATTTTTCCATTTAAATAAAAACCTGAAGCTTTCCCATAATTCCTTTGGTCTTCTCTCACCAAATTCCATGCTACCTCTCAAGACAAGCCCTCTTTTGGAAGTTCAGTTGAATTGCAGTGAAGCTGCTAAAATTAACAGAGAAGAATTGCTGCGGTAGAGCTTCCCCCCTAGTTTCTTGGGAGTTTAAGACTGAAAGACATTACTGATGCCTCAAACAGAGACTTCGAATTGTCTCTACAAGAACAAGAGAAAACAAAATCCAATTAGAAGTTCCACTGAAGGTGCCTGGCAAAAAATTATCTCCGTAAAACGATGTTTTGCTTCCAGTATTTTTCTATGCATTGTGTTGAGTTTATTCCCCTCATAAGGAAACAAAAGTATCAGTGTAAAAGCACAGCTGAGCTTTTAAGGTAGCACCAGGACACCTACACCCAAGTTGTCGTCTTGTTGCTGCTAGGCCTCTTTTTGATTCACATTCACAGAATCAATTCTTGTGCAAAACAAGCAGTCTAAGGAGAAAGAATGCCCTCCAAGTTCTAATAAAAATTGTAGAAAAGAATCCAAGTTAGCCAGCGCTTTCCTCCTCCCCCAAATTTATCTGCAGAGAGAGGGGGGCATCTGTGCGTAGACAGGATAGGCAAGCCTGACATTTAGGGAATCATTGTGTTGGACAAGGGATGTCTGCTGGTAATGAAGAACCAAATCCTTAAGCGTGCTGTACAGGTTATACGGTTCTGCAAACCCGTAACCTCTCGGAGTGCTGTAGATCACACAGTGTTTCACTTCTCCATCAGCTCTGCAAGGAAAGGAAACGGGAGAGTTTAACATCAAAGGGCAAACCCAAAGTGACAGTCTATTAACAATTAACTAATGCAGTGATGCTGCCAGTCACTAAATTACATAATGGAGGGCCCAGTAGATGCATGTAGAAGAGATTAATATAGTCCGTGAAGAAACAGTGCTTCAGGGCATGCGATTCAACACTCTTGCATAATAATCCACAGAAGAGGCCTCTTCTATCCCAGCAGCACAATTCCCTACTGCATTGTTCTCCAAATGCTTCTTGGAAAAAGAGTCAAGAGCTTAACCAAGAAGATAAGCACCTGAAGTCAGCCACTTCGTGCTCAGCTTATCTGGAAACCTTTCTGCTAAGCAAAGAAGCCAAAACCCACAAATTCTTGGGACCTACAGAGGATTTCATGAAACGCAGCACTAGCCCTCAGTGTGCAATTTTTTACTGTTAGCCACGGCATGGGTTCAAGCTGGTTCATTGTCCAAAGCCATAGCGACTGAGTCCCTAACTTGGCACAGCAGTTACTGCAACACAGTATTTTCCAAAGCTGCTAGAAAAACTCATCTGCCAGAAAGATCGAGTATTATGTAATCCCTGTCCTGGAGCCTATTACAATCCAAGTCACATGGAGGAACAGGTTACATCATGCCATCCCTTTGCTGGCTTGCAGTACGATACTTTCGCTTGGTTGGTATCTGATGAACCCATCACTTCACTGACTGTGACAAACAGTATCTTGAACGCAGCAGATACTCTGATCTTTGGTTACCTTGAGGTGATACACCTTCACATATTCATTTCTCAGACTTGCTTTCAGAAGCAATTAACTTCATGTGAAATAAATCAGTGAAAGCCATTTTACACTCCAGAACAGGCTTGAAGGATTTTTAGATAATGGAATCAGACTATTTCTGACCTCCATTACGCCAGCAAAAAATGAAGCAAAACATAAGAAATCGGTGCAAGGCTGTGTGAATGTCATAAAAACTATTGCTCACAAATAATGTTTCCTCTGAAGTATCACCATTATCTTAAGCATACAAAAGAAAGCATCTAGAACTGGCCATGTCTGAAAACAGGAAAGAAAAGTGCTACAGTTTTAGAGCCCCATTTTTATTGCTTCCCACATGTTCCTTGCCAGGGAAGAATATGGGAGAATTTGGCCTTAATTTACTTATGACTGTAGGGCTTCAGGTTGGGATACTTCAGAATTTTGTACTAACTACCGTGGTAACTGAAAAAACTGCTAGAACTAGAGTTATTGCACATTGAAAGCATATTTTTGCAACAAAGCTTCTACCATGCCAGTCTTCCTGCAAACATGCAACACGTTCCAATGGGTAGGCCTAGGCTAGGCTAGGCCTCGCTCTTGTTCTCCAAAATAAAGAGCTCTGGTAGATATTTATGAATTGAGTACATAGACCAAAAAGGAAAATGGACTTACACCACAGAACAAGCATAGCATCCTTTCTTGCTACTCTCGCGAATTAAAAATGCTCCATCAGGCTTCCCACAGAGCAAGTCTTCTGCTTGGATACGGTTGAGATCCCCAACAAACCAAGTTTTCTCATCATGATGCGGCAGGTTTTCATCTTCTTCATTCACAAAGTATGTGCTGAAAGAGAGGACAATTCTGTTAACCAGGAGTCAGTAAAAGAGTTAATAAGCAGAGCAATTTATTTTTTCAGAAATCATTCAAAAGAAACACCAGAAGATACCCAAATTAGGAAGTCAGGCTCCTAACGGACATGTATCAAAAGACTTCAACCTCAAACCTAATTGTTCCAACTTTGTTTAACCCTAGATGTTCCAGCAGAGTTACTACCTCACATGGCAAAGTTTCGTGAGAGAATTTCTCCCTTTTTCTACAGTCCCTTACTAAGAAACAGTGTCTTGTATTATCATTAATGAAACATTTGTCAGTAACATCACATGTACAGTGGCACTTACTCATCAATATTTTCATTCTTGATCCCCAGCCAGTCATTTATTCTCTTCTGTCTCACCCCTTTGTGATTGAGCCATCTGCCAGAAAAAGAGAGAATTAACATATTACCTCAGAGTACACGTACAGGTTTTCTTACTGAGTAAGCTGAAATTCAGACGTAAGGCCCCACAAAGAAACATTCTGGAGCTTAGCTTGTTCTCCAGTAGCGAAGCCATAGAAACACCGTAGATTCCACAAGAGTGTTTCCTTGCATCATCTTATGAGACGCCTCTTTTACTGGACCTAGCAAAAGGGAGCCATGAAACAAACTCTTAAATAGAAAAAGAAGAGGCTTGAGCTGAGGAAGAGGCACTACCTCCGCACAGTGTCGTCCAGAAAGGAAGCAGAATATAAATTGTGACAGCTGTCTGTTTCTCTTGATAAAACAAAATGAGTATGGTATTACCACTGGCTTCTTCTAATCTCCTAACATCACCTTCGGAGACAGTGGATTTCCCTTTGTCTTCTGCCAGAATCCTAGAGCATTGAGTCCAGCCCAAGAACATCAGGAGCTGGGTAACAGGGGAGTCAGTGGAATCAAGGGTAGGTGGGTATGAGCAACAGCTGCAGCACCCAGCACGAAAGCACTAGTTTCTGTTGTATTAGCAGGTACAGGATCTGTTTAGAACTCATTTATCTTACATGGTTTATTTACAGGAGTTGCAGAATGTGCATTTAGTTGTGGCAGACTCTAAGTAATGAAGTCATGAAGAGGACAACCAATTATTCAGACATCCCAGGCTGGAATGCAGTACCTTAGCACTCACAGAACCTTGGTTATGGAAAGAAAATTAATTTCCTATTATCTGGATCAAAATAGTCATTAATCGGACTGATCAGAGACATTCTGAGGTACAGGTCAGGCTTACTTACACAAGATACTGGTCTCTGATTTTGCGGAGCTGAATTAGGTCAGGCTTGATACTATTCATTTTCTTATCAGTCTCCCTGTTGTCCAGAGCTTGTTTCTTCAAATCTTGTTCAAGGCGCATTTTACTATCATGGATCTCACCCAGACGTGACTTTAATTTTTCATAGTTCATCATTATCCTGCAAACAAGTGTAGTGTTTGATAGGTGAGATAAAAGCAGTCTAGAAGGACTGAACCTTACCAGTAGCACTTTTATAAGAGTATCACAAAAACTACCGTAACAGCAGCTCCTCCCTTTGACCACCTCATCTGAACATGAAAATTACTGTAAGAGTGCCAGAAAAACCTCCTGCCAGAAGGCTTACCACCCTTTTGCAGAGTTTGACCCTTAAGTTTACCTTAAATACTTCCTTCTGGCAGAGCTGCAGGAACAAATTTTCTCTAGAAGGGTAAGCTAGAACAGATTTCTCCTTCACTATCAGATTCACTTTTTTGGTATATTAGTTCTGCAATCCCACCACAGGTATCAATACTTGTAAGATTTCAGACACAGACTTCAATTGCTGATCCAGAGCTACTAGGAAGTAGTGTTGTCTGTCTCTTCATTCAGGATTAGTTTTCAGTTTTGGTACAATTCAGGAGAACTATGTATTTCCCCTGTTAATTGATCTTTGGTCAGAACGAAGCACCACAATCACATAAGATTGCTAGAGGCAATTGTTTTCAGTCTAAAAGTCTCCTTAAAGTTACTCCACCACAATTCATGAAGCACTGTGTCAAGTTAAGCATTATACTTGCCATTTCTGCAAAGGTCCTCATAAAGCTTTTTCTGTGAGCATCTTCACAGAAGTGCTGTTTCAAATGAGACCCTCACTGCACTTCTGTTCGATTCCCATTATCCACTGCCGAGTAGTGGCAATGAAATACTGATCTTTTTAAAACTGTGGACTACAAGATTTACCAGATCTATGTACATTTCACAGTTTACAAGTAAAAATTTTCCCAAATTATATTCTGAGCAAATCCAAATAAAAGCAGGATAAGCAAATTAAATTATTATTCCCTGATCCTCATAACAGTATCTTGATTTACTGAAGTTGAATGAATAATCCAGAGATCTCCCACTTCTTCTGTCTACAATGCAGTTCAGCAAAAGAGAGTTTTACTGAAGGTTCAGACACCTTGGAGAAAGGTCTCAGAAAACAGTGAGTTTACAAAGTGATATAATATTGTATCATATAAAAATAAAGAATTTCATGGGTCTATCGATGTGGACGCTAATTCTTCCTTGTAAGCAAGCACAACTTGAGAGCCTACCGTTCAATTTCTTTGTCATTCCCCTCCCTGCGAAATCGCTCAATGTATTCTTTGCTGTATCGCTCTTGTGAGTGGCACTGTTCCTCAAATATCTTAATAGTTTCATTAAATGCTTCAATTGCAGTCCTCTTCATCTGAATTTCCTATATGAGGAAAGAGTCCATCATTTCTTCATGATACAGATGACAATGCAAGACTCAATTATGCTCCCTAGATTGACTGAGAAAATGAACTTTTCTCTCCTCATGAGTCAAAATGCAATTAACCAGTTTTAAATGTAGTCAAATGTCCAGGACAGAGAAGTGCAGGGAAGACTCACTCCCTGGAAGTCTACCCCTCCTCCCCGACACGATGCTCTCCATTAGGCTGCAAACCCCTCAAATATTTCAGTCATATTTTCCATCTTAGTTTGCAGGAAGACTGCCAGCAAACCTCCTCCTCATAGATGAACCATCTTATTTTGTAAGAAGCGGTCCAAATACTGTATTCACACTTCCTTAATGCATAGTATAGGGTATCTGGTTGGAACATGACTTCATAAAAAACCTGGACAAACCCCTCTACAATTCTCACTGCAGCAGACAGCAGCTGGAAGTACTCAACAGCCAAGGAAGAAGACTGCAGTGCAAAGCTTGTAGGTGATGGCCTTCTCCACTGCTCTATCTTGTACTAGAAAGCTCAGCTCCTTTCTTCCTTGCCCTACTCCATACCTTACAGGACTACCAGCAACAAGGAATATTCACAGTTTCCATCCACTTTGACACCACCTTGCTCTATTCCATAATTTACTACATTTTTTCCTTGCATTTTCTGATCTTGGACTGCCTTTTTTAGCCATAACAGGTTAAATTATCTTTACCTTTTAAACAACAAGAAAATAGACTCTACAGATAGCTAAAGTAGAACCAACCTGTGATGTTCTGGTATATTCTTCATACAATTTGTCGTACTCTTTACTCTTTTCCTGATACTGAGAATGGTATTCTTGAAGCTTTTTACCTACTGCATCTATATTATCTTCTTTCACCAACTGATCCTGTACATACAAAAAAAGCTATTAAGTCTTCAAGCAAAGCAGCTTTTTCTTAAGAGTGTTCATTTGTCCACTTATGCACTTTACAGCTAATTTGCATTTTACAGCTATTAGCATCATTTTTATAATCAGCTTTCTACTGAACACGAACTCTGTAGCTAAATCCCCCTTCCTCCACGCAACAAGTTCTGCAGTATACAAGTAGGAACTGGAACTATGGGACACTAAGAACTATGCCAAAATGCTAAGCTTCCAAAAACCACACTACAGCTCAGTCTAGGATTGCTACTCCCTGTTGGGGAAAGAAGGAAATTAATTGCTTGGAATCTGGAGTTAAAGATCAGAGGTGTTTTGGTCTGGTTTTTTGTTGTGTTTTTTTTTTTTCTCAAAAAAAAAAAAGCTCTGCAGCTCTTTTTCCTTAATGCAGGACAATGTCTGAGACTACTGCGTGAATTTTAAAAAATATTCTTGAAAAATTTAGAGGGCTGTGCACAGAGTAAGCAGCTGCACGGCCCGTATGTACTTCAAGGGCAACACTGCCTAGAAAAAAGTGCCTCATGGGTCTGCAAGGGTTGCCGTGTCCATCCCCCCCTCAAAAAAAGCAGCTTCTCAGAGGTTCAAGTCTGCTACATGTCAGAGTTTCATTTCTCTATTGGACTGCTCAGATGGAGACTGGAAACCTGATAAAATGAAGATGCTTAAATGGCTGGACAATTCGGAAGAACCATTATTATAAGCAAAATGGGGTCAAATGGGAAAATTTTTCTTTCAGTTTTCAAAAAAAATAACTCTCAAGCTTCATATAGAGAAAGCAATATTATATACACATTTGCAATTTTTTCCTTGTCTGCACTAATAGCTATTGGGGTCCAATGAAGACCTTACCTGCTGGTACCGGGACACTGGATACATCAACTTCACATCAAGCTTCGGGTTATACTGAGCAAGAGACTCATTGCGGTAGTGGTTAATCAGTTCCACAACTGAATTAAACGTCAGTGGATCAGAAAAGCCGTATTTTCCATCCCGATGATAGATCTTTATCAGTTTATTGTTGCCACCCTTCCTGTAAAGCGATAGAGTTGTTTAGAGGTTTTACTGGGTGCCTCCTATTCCTCTTCAACACTAAGGCTGCTGACAAAGACATCGGTGAAATTCCTGGGCAAGTGGCTTTGGCACTGTGCCCCCTCATCGTGATTCTTTACATATTGACAGGTATTAAGTAGTTTAAGATACGCACAGAATTGCAATACACACAGATAAAATACACACAATTATTGTCAGATATTTCTCGAACAGGAGCAAAGCCCAAAGTAAATCTCTTCCCATGCACTCATTCTGGAAACAGTGCATGGAATTTCAGACCTAGCTTTGCCAGAAGTTTTGCAAGGGAAAAGGAGGATGCTGAAGGCTGAGTAAAGGAGTCATACAAAAACCAAACCCCACATTTTCCTACAATTTGGTGTCACTAATAGTATACAATTGAGTATGCATTTATACAGTGATTAACAAGTCTCTTGATTTATAGATACTAATACAGGATACAGAAACTCAAACAAAATCCTTTGAGGATTACAAGATGTTTGTACATTTAGGACTTCACATTATCCAGATTTATACATTCTAGTGGTTTCCACAAATACAGTCCTTATTTCTTCCTTTTTGCACCAATACTGTTTAGGCAATATCCTGTCCTTCCTGCACTCTCAGTTTTGGTTCCTAAAGATATTTGCATTCAGCAAAATAACCAAATCATGCCAAAGCCTCAGTGCACAAGCCATGAACTTCAAGGCAGAAGTCAAAGCACAATTCAGACTACACCCTTGGGGTCAAACCTGCTATTAAGGCACCAGAATTTTACAGCAAGATCAAACACCTACCACATCACAGTAACTCCTACAGGTGTGTTACAGAGGCAGCAGTCTATGCACCGTGCCCATTTGCCTCTAATGACCGATATCAGGAGTCTGGCAGCGGCAAGCGGTAGGACAGGCCGGGCAAGGCATCAGCAGCCAGTCACATGAGATCTGCTGCCTAACTGCAGTAGACAGGGCTGGGGCAGCTCTGGGAAGTCAGCCACTTGCAGACAATTTGAATGACTAAAGGAACATGGCTCCAATTCAATATTTCCTAAACTTTAGATCAGAAAGCATAAGATATCTTTTTACAAAAGACATTGCATTCAATTCTCTAGAGCTGCACGCTGACAAGATATTCAACGTGCTCCCATTAATCAGAGCCCTAGTTTATAAATATCTTTTACCTTAGCAGTTCTGAAACTATGAAGCACTACTAAGTGGCTCTCCTCGCCAAGCCCTTACAGTAGTGTTTGGTGAGGGACAGGATTCAATGCACAGAACAGAACCCACAGTCAGACATGGCTGTTTATTTGCTCATGCTGTGGTCTTCAGTGCCCTTGGGAATATCTCTCGACTTGAGTCATATCAGCTTTACACAGCCACTGCTGTCACTGGTATGGCAATGACCTACTCAGGGTGTTACTATGTGGACTGCAACTGCTCAGTGCTTACCGTAATGTCAGAGTGTAGTCTCCCTGCATCTTGGTTGATGCATCACGCACCAGGAACGTTCCATCTGGCATGTCTCGTAATTTGTCATTTACTTCTTCCCTGGAGAACGGAAAGGAAGGCAAAATTGGAAGCATTACATACATGATCATCTTTGCACAGGTATCAGTATCGGAGCTAGCAACAGTAGTGTGCATAAAGAGTTCAGTCTTCAAAATATCAGGCAATTTTCATTCACATTCAGGCTCCCCAGTCTTTTAGGCCATCTAAAGCAAGTCTGAACTTGTGTAACTACACTAAAAAATAGCAGCTGCAGTCAACTGCCACTGAGGAAGAAGTCTCCGTTCAAGCAATAGGAGCAGCTGTGTCTCAGAGTTCACAACCATTCCCTGTAATCTGCTCAGGTTTTAATGTCTGCACTGGAAACAGGTGTCCTTTGAGAAGCCAGTCCTGACATCCTAAGGAATGGTCTCTAGCAACATAGCTCAAACGTGTCTAGAGTTTAGGACAGTTTTAGTCTCAAGAGACTCATTATTGGCTTAACCCTGAACTTATTTACAGCAGTTTTAAATCGATATAATCTTGCTAGCTTCAGGGCAACTTTCAGGTATTTACAACTGAAGCAAAAGGATACTGGGTCTAGAGCTTTAAACTAAATCAAGAAATGTTTCAGTGAAATTGAGAACCTGTAAGCATTAAAAAAATACTTCAGCTGAAGAGTTAAGTGTCTTGCCAGGTTTGACCATTTCACCCAGATTGCATAGCTCATTTTGTAACAGCTCCCTCACGGATTCTTAGAAGCAGTAAGCACTTTAAAATACAATTATTTCAAAAGCCAACTTTATCAGGTAGCCTCAACATTATCTAAGGGAGGCAGGAAGCCTAGCTGAGTCTTAGGAAGAAAAATCAACAGCAGCTTTTTTTTTCAAATGACTAAGGAACAAAAGTATTGTTACAAAATAGCCTTAGTTTTCATTTAGCTACCTGAAACTTGTTCTGTTAGTAAAACTGACTCCTATTAAGTATCATGGGCATATCTGCTTACTCCTCTCAGAACGTTTTACAGATTGGACGCGGTTAACTCCAATGACCTTCTTTTTGAATGGATAGATACTATCCAAGGGCTTAGGTTTATGCCTGCAAGTTGCACCCTGGAGCTCATGATAAAAGTTTTCAGCCCAAGTTCTTGACTGAAGAGCTTTTGCCCCAACAGCCCAACGCAGCCCATACCTGCTGGCTGTCAGACTAGGGTCATAAACAATTCCATCTTTCCATGCACGTGCATCACGTTTTAATCTAATAAAGTCACTCCAATGTGATTTGTACTGCATTAGCTCCTGCCATCACGTGCACTCTTAATTGAGGAACAAATCCACGGCCAATAAACTGATATCAATATTGAGCAGTTCTAAACAAACCCTGCCTAGTGAGTTTGTGATTAGGTTTTGACACTCTGCTTCTATTTAGAATTAACAGAAAAATATCATTATTGAGGAGCTTCAAAAGCAGGATCTATGCAGGTTTGCTTTATAAAGATAAGGGTGGTACAATAAAAGATAGGAAAGCTTTATTTCCTTTCTCTAAACATCAATGAGCTACTGTGGCATACATGCTCTTGCCTCTATTTGACAAAAGAGTTTCAAAGTATTATGTGCATAAGTCTGAGCAATTCCTGACCACACTCCTCCCATGCTCAGATTTCCCCTTACAGTTCTAAATTCTAGGCTCTTCAGAAGTGCCTTAAGACAGAAGGAGATGACTGGACACTTCAGTTCTCTTATGCAATTAAGTACATAAAAAGTGGCACTTCATTTTGTGAACCTAACCCAAGCCATCTATTTTCTCAAGTACGTAGAAAAGTGTTTCCTTCAGAGGCAAAAATTTATTTGGTATGTCTCTGTATCATCTGCTCCGTATAGCTGGTGCTAGTTAGAATTTTAAGAGCTATTTTGATAGCACCATGTAATAGAATTTAGTACAGATGCAATTTTAACCAAATGTTTAATAACCCAAAAAGAAGAACGCAACTCCTTTTATTCTGAGTCTCCTACTGAAATTTTGCTGAACTGCATGCATCCCAGCATTGTATACTTACAAAACCTTATTAGCTAGCACAGTCAGAAGCACTTTTCTTCTGAACAGAATCATTTTCTCTTTTTTAAAGTCTTTGTATATCTGGAAAAATTTAGAAACCCAAGATAACTGTTACCAAGACTGGCAATATCTGCACCAGGACAGCAACAGCAATAACAAGTCCTTGATTCCAGTCAAAAACTTCCATTTAGGTGCTTTGCCAATTCCAGTCCTGAACTATTTCCCTCCTGTAAAATGCTGTCTGAAATAGGCATGTTTTTCTCTTGAATTTTAAAAGGTGTATTCCATTTTAATAACATATATCAAAATATTTTAGTAGTATTGCTTACCTTGAGATGTCCCCCCAGTACCACTCTGCTTCCTGCAGACAGAAACTAGAATTGTCCTTTATTCCGTTCGTATTGACTGGAGTCATTGGTTTGGGGGGCTTTGGAGGAAGAGCTGAAAATGAAGAACAGATTAGAGAAAGGTAAGCAGGGGAAAATAATCACTAAACTGTTAAAGAAATATGACAGTGAAAAAAGGAGAGAAAATGTGCATCTTGAACTCAGATTTCGGGCTCTCTTGAAGTAAATGGAACTTGTGATTTTTTAAAGAATTCTGAAGGCAACAGCCACACTGTGATCCCACATTTCCTAGTACCCAAGCACATGCTTGAGGGAGGGGAAAGGGAAGGACTATGAGGAAACATGAGTTTTTCTTCAAAGGAAGACTGACCCAGGCATGGCTACAAGAGCGATCACTGCCTAAACCACCAGACAAGTTACAAAGGTGTATTGTGTTTGAAAGCCACAGCCTGGAGAGCACTGCGCACCACCATGGAAAAACTCCAGCTGCTCAGGTGTCACCAGTCCTTATGGCGACCCGTAAGAGCAAACGGGGGAACTCTTCTTCAAGGGGAAAAACGCTGCTAGTGAGAGAAGCGGTGGCTGGGCAGCGGTATATCCACCAGAGATTCAAGGTTCATGTTCATATTAGATTTGTAATTTAGGCTCCTGTTAGTAACAACAGCTACGACTCTTGGAATACTACAGGACATGAGATAATAAAGGAAGGGGACAAATGAAGATGAAAGGGGACATTAGGTCATTATTATAGTGCCTGAACCACTTTGCGTAGCTGAAGTGTTTACCAGAGGAAAGGGGATGCTACAAATCCGCAAAAGACAGGCCTAGTGCATACCTGCCCAGAATTCCCCTACTCTGAATTCAGGGCAAATAGGCTTTTACTCCTGTTCTCCAAACAGGTTACGCAATGTAAGGGTATATAACTCACCAAAGCTCTTCCTATTTGGTGAGATTTTGCTTGAACAACTTTACCACGGTCTGGAATCAGGAGTAATTCAGCAGCCCTGTATCAGGAGTAATTCAGCAGCCATGGGCACGCTCATGTATTGGTAGAGACTTGTCTGCCAGCAGAAATGCATTACGCTACATTTTCTTGGAGAAAGATGTCTTGAGTGCTTTCCCCTGCTTTGCAGAGGCTGAACGCTTGATCAAGAACACTATTACCGAAACTAAACATTTTTCAAGCATTTCAGGAGACGGAGTGTTTTACCGGGACAGGTCACATTTGAATTTGGAGTAGGAAAGCAGCTACACACATTGATTTGCCACTAGTACAGCTGAAGTCAGACCCTGAACATCTGTGCTCTCAGTCCTGTGCCCTAAGCCATCAGATTACACAAGCATCAGTGAGCAGGGCTGCCACGCTGACAACACCCATCTTTCAGGCGCACACGATCCCGGTGTACAAGCAGAAATCCAAATAAAGGGAGCAGAAAGAAGATTTTGATCTCTAGCTCCAGTGCTGAATGGCTTAACGCCGAGAGGTGTGCTATTTGGCACCATCCATCTGCTCACCTCCGAGCCACACCTCCCACATTAAAAAAGAGAAAACAGTGTTCCAACTGCAGTTCCAAATACCATTTCATGTTGAATATCCGACACAGTAGCCTCACTGTTCTCAGACAAACCAGTAGATACTTTAATCGAGCCAATCTAAACTAAATCTGAACCTTGACCCAGACATTTGCACCCTCGGGTTGCTGACCAAACACCTGATTCAGATAGCAGCATTCATTCCGTGGGACCGAGCATTAAACCGTAGCATACAGGTTCTTTTTATGGAGTGAGCTCCGAACTTTCAGGTGTGCGCGTATCTAGTGAGGCAATAACAGGTCTTGTTATAACAGGAAGGTGAAAACCTTTGGATTCAGTAAAGCAGCTTCCTGCTTAAGAGGCTCTGGTTATTCCTAACTCAGCTACTACAGTTGTTTGTTTAGCTCCCAAGTATTTGTACAAAGCACCATTGAGAGTAAGGCACGGTTCTAGCCCTACTTTTGCTTGAAGCTCCCAGCCCCATCCTACTTTCGTGGGGTCAGAGGAGCAGACATCCAGGATCAGCCTGTAAAATCAATCGTATTTACTGTGCCCTGCACTGTTCCATCTCCTCCATTCAAAGTCCCTGAATTAGAAAACGTCTTCAGGTCCTCCCTCCTCCCCACCTCACATCTGGGCTGGGCTGCCCTACTACTCTAAGCAAGCAACAGGGCAGACACAGCAATTCTCAATCTCATCAGGATCTACACATGGCAATAAATCCAAGTTCAGAAAACCTTTAGATGCTCTGATCTACTCCAGAATCTTTTGTATGTTCTGACTCATCAACAAGCACGTAGAAATTCATGTAAAAACATACAAGAGCATGGAGAACTCTTAGAAAACTCTACTAGCACCAGCAATTATTTCACTGGGTCTTTCAAGTTAAGACTTGGACATACTAAAAACGTCAAGGTATTTTACAGGGTAAAAGCCTGTTTTACACTGGTAATACAGGCTTTTCAGAAGAGGCTTTCAAGTATTCTCTGGAGTAGTTGAATACTTCTCTAGCTCTCCTTGTTAGATTAAGTCTTGCTCCTTTACATATGGTGGAATTATTCAGAAGCTTTGTTAGGACCTACTCCAAAATACTGGGCACAGAAAAGCAAACTAACAAAGACCAGAAAGGTAAGGGACAGGAGTTTGGCACATGGACACAGAGCACTAGACATTAATCCAAGTGTCATTACTACAGGTGCGTTTTTCTTCCTTCTTTCCCTTAATAGGCTGGTATCAGTTCTCCATATCAGGGGGTTGTCTGCAGAATTTCATTCTGCATGAGAAAATTGGAAGGAAATTCTTCCAGGGAGAAGAATAAGGCTTGGACCAGTTCCTGTAAAACCTGACTCATGGAAGCCAGTCCTTTTCACAATAGACTTTTGAAAAATGCTTTTTAATAGCTTGCACATTTTAAAAATACAAAAGTATTTGCAAGGGTGGATTCTGTTTCCAGAGAGCTATGGATCTTATTCTTTACTTTCAATACTTTGAGCTCTTTGGAGTCATAATAATTTTCCCCTGTGCTGGATACAGAACCAGGCCTTTGCTATTCCTTTACCCTGTAGATTGACATGCCCATCCATCTCAGTATTTCTTGGCTACCCTCTCAACCTGGTGTGACTGTACTCTGTCAAAACAGAGAACTGAGCACAAAGGTAGTTTAAACCTCATAGTCCAGAACCTGTGATGACATAAGGGGAGCATTTTGTAATAGCACGGCAAGTCCGGTTAACACAGCATCATCCACCCTATTGCAGCTCTCATAACAGTGGGCGCCTAGAAGAGGCATCTTAAAATATTTTTTATTAGTAGCTAGACAGCACTAACCACCCTGCTAGGAGAAATTCTGTGATGTTTCTATGAGAAGCTCCAGAGAGCCCTAAAGAGTCGACAGATTTGATTTAAATTCTTTAAAAAAAAAAAATATATATAAATCTAGTTTCATATACCTTACTTGATGAGCATTAGAGAGCTAAACTCCTACAGTAAAGTAAAATAAGGCTGGCTTGAAGTCAACAGAAATGCTTTTAAGAGCAGCCGTGTTTCTTTCCATGTCACTGGGTCCAAGTCTGATCTAGCCACAGGCACAATATCTCAAAAGAAGCTCCGATTAGAGTGAACAATCCTGATGGTTTCTTGCCTCCTTTTTCCTGGGAAAGAGCACTGATCACATGTGATTAGAGCACAGTGGATCTATCCGTTCTGATAAAGAACTTGTTGTTAGCACCAGATAACACAAGTATCCTTCCCCTGTCACATCTCTAGGACAGTTTTACGGCACCGATCTTTCCAAAACCCAAAAGGCAAAGGCTCAGCTGGACTCTTCCACTCCCATGAGCGCATTCCCAGGATGGGGTTCAACCCCCAGCAATGAGAGCAGACCAGCTCTCCCTCGTGCACTAGTGGGTATCTCTTTTTTCCTTCTTTAGCACCTCTAGTCCCCTCTTTCTATAGCTTCCCCAAGCAGCCTAGCTTGAACTAAATCCCAGACCCAGACTGGTGTCAGTTAGAAGGAGGAAATACTCAAGAATTAACTGACTTTATTCCCTGAAATTCAAACCACCTTCAAGACAACCAAGAAAGCTGGCAAGTGGCTGAAGTTTAGCACTGTTGTATTTTTTTTGAAATTAAGGTCTCTTGTAGAAAACACTGTGCTATATTAATCCTGAATTTAACTTCAAAGTACACCATGATTTCCATGAGATAGGCACTTTTCTCAGTCAGGTTTTGAATTAAAAACTTCACAAGTTTATGTGATCTAAGAGCCATTAAGTCCTGTGTGTGAGGGTCTTCAATGGCATTAATGCAGAAGGAGTGAAAAAGAAGAATGCCATGGGTCTCCGAGTGGCATCCCACATGGCAGCCAGTCAAGCAGCCCATTTCTTCTCTGGCTGCAGTATTTGCATACAAGATAAATCTACCAGTTAATTAAACTCCAATTTGCAGCTTTAAGGCAGATGTTGCTTAGTCTAAGAAGGGCTCCATAACATATTTCTATAAGCATTTTCCAGAGCTGCAGATCAAATACCTGAAAGTATAGCAAGTTGAAATGTAGTATTAACTCTATCTTACTGTTACAAATAATCACAACTACCAAGTACTCTGATAAAGTCAATTCTAAGTCACTCAGCACTTCCTCAAGCTTGTTTACCAGCCTTCTTTCTGATGCTCTCCCTCTACAACGTGACAACCAGAGAACAGATCAGAAGATTTCTGAAATTGTTACTTGGCTTCAAAAGGGCTGACATACAGTAGATACTCTACAAACTGTAATATAAAGCTCTAGAAAGTGTCATTACTATGGAAACATGCACAGTTAGGCCACCTAATATTTTAATGACATAGTCCTTAAGGACAGAAGATTTTTCCCTTTGGAGCTGTAGATGAGGACTTGGAATAAAAATGCAGAGTAGCCTTTTTTTTTTAAAATAAAAAAAATATTCCCCTAATCTTTAACTGCTCTCTGTAGTCTTACTCGATTTCTCAAACATTTTTCTCATTTTTAACACTTTTAAAGGCAAAGCCTCAAAATCTTTCCTTTCCCTGATAGTCACATAATCGTCACTGCTGCACAAGATCCTCTCGAGACACTTGAATAAAGGTGCTTTTTGCACATGATCTCAGAGGAATCGTGCACTGCGTGTGCAAGGCAGCGCGATAAGGCAGCGCGCTCCTGCAGAGATCTTCCAGTTGACAAAGAGGAGGGTTGTGCGCACCTGCTGACAGCGGCTCGCTCCCCACCGCCGGCAGGTAAGTCATCTCGTCGGCTTCGCATCACAGCTCCTCAGTTCTCTTGCCAAGATCCCTTTCACGAAGCAGCGAGTGCCAATGCCCTTCCTCAAAGGGCAGCGAATGCGCACCAACAACTCCTCAAGGGATGGAGAAGGAAGCTGCTCGATGGCATTATTGGTGGCCACAGAACCTCAGGCATGCTCACGTTTTCGCTCGCCTCCCCCAAAACAGGCGAGGTGCCAAAAAGCAAGACATATTCAAAGAATTGAAGTCTTTCAATATCTCATTACAGAAAACAGCAGACGAGTTGGCAGAAAGCCAGGCAGGCTTCCAATGAAAACACTCCCATTATAGCTTTGCTTGTGTTTCTATGAACTTTCATAAAACCCAACACCTTTAAGAAATATTTCAGTTTTGATTAATTGGCTTTTTTTTGATAAAGATCTATTTTGTTTGAAAACTCCCCAGCTATCCAGTCCTCTCCCACACCTCTCAACCACTGTTTCACCTCCTCTAGCCTGCCAGACTTCTGCTGCACTCTGTTCTTCACGGGCACCCACAGCTGCCACACAGGTTAAAAGCCGACTGATCCGCAGAATGGTGGGCTGCCTCAAATTTGGAATTCTTTTGAGCATCCCTCCCTTGCCAGGCTTGTTCCTTCATGGGCTGAGACAGAAGAAACGACACTGGGATCTTTGACTCGTGTTATGAAGTAACACAGCCATCCTAGCTTTTGCATGCAAAGCCAAAAAAGTCTCAATTTCCTGATTATTTTCACTGCTCGACTATATATAGTTTTTCTTTCAACTCAGACCATGGTGCAACAGCTATAAAGCTACAGCAGTGTCAGAGGTTCCATGACCAACAGGTCTGAGATGACTGTCTCAAAGTTAATGTGAGGTGGATAAAAAGGATAAGCCCTCCTCGACCCATCAGGAGTAACTGGAACACTATTAATAAGCAGGATACTAAAACAACAATATTTTAGAACTTTTGCCATGTTCCATTACTCAAGATTTTCACTACCCAATATCACACGATCAGCTCACATCAGCAAGAAATGGCTTCATCTTGTAGCCAGTAGATCTAGGATTTCACCAACTTCTTGGATGAAAGTCTGCAGCAGACATTTTATTGTCCATGAAAATCCAAAATATTCAATAACAACGATTGTACTTTCCAGTATCCAATGTCACAATCTAGAAGATTATAAAATAAAAGTAAATATTAAATGCAAGGCCTTTTTTTTTAAAAAAAAATAAATCCAGTTTCATATGCCTTACGTTAAGAGAGCTCATCACATGTGATTCTCCTTTTTGCTTATTAACTAAACCAGTTCCTCCTCTGTCTTCACAGAAGAAATACCATAGCATGTTTTCTACCCTCCACAGGTAGCCTTCAAACAGCTGTTAAAAAATACTTTTTGGTCAAATAAATAATAATAATTCATTATTTTTTAGTTTTTTTATCTCCATGCATTGACCAAAGGAAGGAAAATTAACAAAAGCACAGATCTCCAGTGATTAGGAATGAAGGACTGGCTTTTCGTTGTGGAAGATGCAGAATGCAGTCAGGCCCAAGCAGTGACACTATGGCTAGGAGACCTACCAAGCCAAAAGAAAAAAAGCCATTTTAAACCAAACCAGCCCAAGGCTGTTTTTTTCCAGATATTCCAAAGACTAACCATCCATCCGGATGTCAGGTAGAAACCTCACAGGAGAACCAATTCACAGAAATAATCAACACTACTGAAAAGTTTGCTGCACAAGAGCCTACTTAAAAGAAAAAAAACAAACCCACCTGTAAATAACATGTGACTTTTGCTGCTCTAAGAAGAATTTTATTTTAGCTTACTGCTAGCTTGGATCCTTCAGAGCAATATGTGAAATTGTTCCTCATCCAGTACCTGTCCTCGTGCTATGTCAAACTAATTTCTAGTTACCAAAGCAGAAATATTTCAACATCACCTACACTGCTAAGAAAGAACCATCTAAATCAAGATCAAAAGGTGCATTTTGAATCAACTCCCTGGAAGAAATTTGAAGGTAGAAAAGTATTCAGAGGAAAAACGTTGTACATACTGTCACGCATCATCTTTTCTAAGAACCTTGATCCTGAAGGAAGTTCCACTGAGTCAGACATCCCAACCCACACGGTTCAACGCAGTGTCCTGAGCAGAGGCTGAGGTTCAGAGCAGGCATGAAGTGGTCTAGCTTGGCTTCAACTGCACGGCTGTTGCTTATGCTGAGATCTCAAGGTGTAACAAAATAAATGGATTCAGTCTCCTCACTCAAGAACACTGTGATCTTCAAAGTATTTTAACGAAATCCATTCCACAGCAGCAGTTTGACTTCTTTCCCAAAACTGACCAGTAAGACTGTACTCTACCCTTTGAAAGAGAAAGGATCTTAACCATTCATCTCATTGCTTCAAGCTTCCCGGTGTCCTTCAAGACACTACTTTTGGAGACAGATGAATGAGAGTAAAGATGCCCAAAGACTTCTAATTTGACACTTGGGAGCAGTTCCTCAGAGGGCCAAGCTAGATTCCTAGAACATCGCCAAGACGACTACACAGGGCAGTGCGGCATGAACCCTATTCCAGCCCGAGAAATTTAACCACAATGGACAATTTGGGATGTGACACCGGAACTTACATTCACAGTGTGTCAATGAACATCTCCACCCAGCTCCGCTCTAAAGCATTTTCCTGAGGCAGGCATTGGAGTGTAAGTCCCACTGCCTGCACATAAAACCACACCCAAGCAGTGTTCATTACAGCAATTTTTTCTAGCTCCACTGCAGCAGCTTTGGTTTCAGGTTGTTTGTGTTTTTTTTTCTTTTTGGAGGGAGGGAAGCAAAGAAAGAAGGAATGCCTCCAAAAGAAAAGATGATCAGGTGCATCATCAGATGTTACAAGCTACAGAGGCTGAAGCTTAGGATAAGGCTACAGAAGGTAAAAACTCTGAAAAAAGTGTCCCCTGTGGATTTTCTTCTTTCACAAGGAAGAGGAGGAAAGGAACAGACCAAATAAATAGCAGCTAATAGAAGAAAATGAGAGGCTGATGTTCAGAAGGAGAAAACCATGCTAAAGTCCCAATGTGACATCAGCCCAAAACTCAAGCTACTCTCTAGTGAAAGCACAAACAAGATAAAGTGGACACAGACTGATGATTTTGATTTGTCCAAAGCCACAAATTCTTGTGCTGAGAAGCATGATGTTTTTCAAGCCTTTCCTAAAGAACCATGCATCAACTTCAGGGATACCTGATTTTAGAAGAAGCAACACTTCTATGAACTATCATTAAAATAACATTTTTCCAGTTCACAAAAGCTGGTAGAGAGTTTGGCGAATGTTGGCATCCATCATAGGTTGAAACAGTTGAAGTATTTAATCTCCTTTTTCAAAGAACACTGGATGGAAGGTAGCCATCCCAAGCGTGCCACCAGACTCAAAGCCAGAGAAGAGTCTGGATCCTGTTCAGCCAACAGAACAGTTTCAGAGCTTGTTGTGCTTCCGCATCAAGGTTCACCAGGCAACTGGTCGGTCTCCAGCAGGACAGATGGGGTCTGTTTTGGAAAGGGCTACAACAGGCACCACGCTTCCACTTTACTTTTGAGCAGTGTGAATTCTTACAAAACTCCTTGTGTATGGTCACCTTTCTTCAGAAAAACTTAAGGTACTGGAATATATTCACTGAAACATTGCAAAATCTTTGTCTGTTGAGTGGAGGACACAGCAAAGATGAAGGACAATGAAAGTCTCTTCTGAAGAGCTAACTGCCACTCACACTGTTTGGGGACCCGGCGCCAGCTTGTATGCTGTAGTTCAGACCATGTGGAGAGCCAAATTCTTGCTTACTTAGCTATAGTGCAGATTTTAACCTGTCAGAAGAAATGAGATAAAAAGCACAAGAAAAAAAAATCTGACTCATTTCCATAGGGGCATTTAGTACACGAGCAGAATCTGTTCTTTAAGCATTACTCAGCAACCTACTTTACGAAAATGAGTTTCCAAAAATCCATCTAGAATACACCTACTGCTTTAATGGGACCAAAGTTTTTCAGCAACCTGTTCCAACACAGTTAACAATCTTTTTGACAATAATAAAGCCTAAGCTTTGAAACAAAGAATGCTGATAAAAGTATTCTTTATGCTGCTATTTCCAGTGTTCCCTAGTTCTCTGCCCAAAAAGTGACTCACTAAGCAACCAACATGAGACCATGTAAGGCACCCAACTGCGATGGTACTGGGCACAGATGTGTATGACCTGCCACGCCTCTCCATTTTCCCAGCTGTAGAGCTAAGATAAGCCCCAATAGCTTAATTCTGGACTAAGGAATCACACAGGCAATAGCAGAGACAGAAGTCAACTCTGCTGCTTGGGAAAATATTCCCCAATATTCCCTGCAGGAAACTCCAAGAAGAGTCTTCTCCTTTTAAACACGTGAGACAGAAGGAAGCAACATAGGGATTAACTTCTGTAAGGTATGTTGTCGTGTTACACACAAAATCATTTGGAACAACAATCACAGAAGTAACCTTTTCTGCAGGTTTTATCTTCAAACATGTGATGCAGAGCTTGGGTTCTTCTCAGAACATTCTCTCAAGCTTTATTTTGCATAAACCTACAGCTTCGCAGAACACAGAACTGAACGACTCCCTTCAGTAAGCTTTCCCTGCACAACTATTTGTACATCATCTGAAAGCCTACAGATAACCAAAAATGTCTGCCTTTTAAAGTGGGCTCTCCCATCTCATGCGAAGCATCATTTCATTTTATATTAATGATGATATTTTTTGTGTTTATGTATTTAATTGAAAGCTGATGAGTGATATCCTTTAACAGTTAGAGCCATCAAAATGAAAAACAAACACAAGGAATGCAAAAGCAAACCTGAAAATGCAATCAGAAATAAAAAAAATGGTTACAGTAGCCATTAAATGAAAAAGCCAGTAGAGAAACCTAGGTGCAACAAAAACAAGATACAAGCATTTCACATCACTGTCCTCATAATAGGTAAGACACCCATTCAAACCATTTTCCGGGTTACGCAGAATGCAAGTGACGGGCCCTTATTTATGCCCTGCTCTGCCCCAAAACAGTCTGCACAAACTTTCCTTCTGTAATAAGGAAACTCTCAACCCCCAACATTTGCTTTTTTGGAAACCTGACTTTCA
>NW_009729157.1:412-5004 GCF_000703405.1 Apaloderma vittatum | reverse complement strand
CACTGCCAGAGTGCTGCTGTTTGATTACGTGTACTAGTAGAAATTTTTTTTTTTTTTTTAATGATGTGCAAGAGCAAAACTTTTCTTTGATAAGCTTCTCAAGCCAGCTCAGATAAGCTGAAGGACAATACTGACAACGCCATTAAAATTTGCATCTGTTCTCCCTCTGGAAAACTAGTCAGGCATAGACATGCAGTGTTCACCTACATCTGGCTACTGCACACCACAAACCCCATCTGAGAAGCCACACGCAGTTTCCACTATAACGTTGATAATGATACAGCACGACTGGTATCCAAGTAAACACTGCCCTTGAGACCAGAACCCTGTGTTTTCCAAATTACAAGGGCTGTCAAATTATATATGAGAAGAAAATAGAAACTATAATGAATAAATATACTTTCTCCCTTGAATACTTGTCTCACTCATGCAATGGCAGAGCTGCTTTTGCGAAGCAGACCAAACTACACAGCCTATAGATTATTGGTGGCCCCCCATATTTTCATTATTAAAAGCTTACAGCTGGTCTCAGTACACAAGGAAGAGTAACATTCTTGAAAAAGACAGGTCAAGTTGTAAATACGGTTGGTCATATTTGGGTCTAACAGCCTTCAAATAGGTAGCTTTCCTAAAGCTTTAGGACAGACATTTATTCTATTAGCTGCTCATAGACAGAGCCCATTCTGCACTAGTAAACCTGCTTTAAACTTGTGGTTTTCTTCATAAACCCACACAAACGAAACTAACCTCTAATTTGTAGTTGAGCCAAATATCTTTGCTGACATCTGTGTCTGAAATCCCAGCAGAACACTCTTACTGATTTTCATCCAACTGTGACAAAATGTATTCAGTGATTACACATTTCATCATCAACACAACTGATAATATATCCCAGATCTACAGAGGGAAAGACATTACTTAGCCCTACTTGTTAGGAGTGAGGTAATCCATACGTATCTATGCTTCAGGTCTTCTGGTAACTTTGCAGTCAATTCAACATCCTTCATTCAACAGCAACAAAAAGTAACAACTTTTTTTGCAGATCTGAACAGATGTCATCAAATAAAAACTAAATTCAATCCAGTAACCTATTCCCTTGTCTTTTCAGACAGCAAGATCCACCGCAAGAACAAACATGCAAGTGAACCCCTGACCATCGGTTTCCAAATGCCAGAACCAACATATGATGCTGCTATAGCCATAATACTCTAAAATAATCCCGATTAGAAAGTTTAGAAGCTACTATGTTAGCTATATGCAACTTCCAGTTTTGCCTTTAGACACTGAGAGTTATTTAGTTGCACCTAGTAGTATTTGCCACCACCTAGACCCTGCCTTACGCCAGCGATACATTTTGTTATGCCAAAAGCCATGCAGGCGGAAGGAAAAAGCATTAGGTAAGAGGAGTCTCCCTGCTGGTTGTCACCACTGTTGCTCCCGTGTTAGCCGTACTGCTCTTCAGCTTGATTTGCAAGGCTGCACAACTGAATCCCTTGCTCTGCGGCTCTGTTTAGGAAAATGTCCCGCTCCTATGTTTAGGATGGATTAAAAGCTATCAGAAAGCTGGCAATCCTTTGTTTCCTGAACCCGCTTCTGCTGAAGTGGGGAAAAAAACCTGTGTGAGCAAGGCACCACTTTTTTTAAATCTTATTTTTGTTTTGAACTTTAATGCAAATCTTCTAGCGGAGAGGCTTCAGGATCTGCTGCTCTGCGCATCCATTTACACCTACAACCCGGGACAGAAAACAGGAGCACACTGATAAGCTGGTGCAGGTGCACTGAGGCCCAACAGAAGCTACAGCTGCGCTGCAGGCTGCCTGCCATCGCAGGATTTTATTTCTGCATTATTACTGGGCAACGCTGAGGTGGGTATTAAGACAGCCTGCCAAGATAAATTAAAGGTCCACCAGCCCTTAACAAGAAACAGTATCTCCACCCTTGACTTAGAGGTTACGGGTGACACCGCACATTATGTTCACCTTGCTTTTGTCTTTTGCCTGAAGTTTAGACGCAGTAAAATGTAATCGCGAGCAGTCATGCGTGATTTGAGACACTTGGCTCCCAGGATCAGTCGATGCCCAGTCCTGCAGCATAATAAAGACCAACCAGGGATCTCTTCACGCAAGTTCTGGGAACAAAAGACCGCGCTGCCTCCTTTGGCAGCGGAGACACTCGGTGTGTATTGTTAGTTCGTGCGCTGCTGAGAAAACATATTGCCACCATTCAGCTGCCGAGGAACTCCAGCCACCGCGTGGGGGAATGCTATACTGAAAACCTTCACAAATTCTCCCTGGAAGTGGGCCAAATGGAGCTGCGGTTGTTACCGGGTGCAAATGCAGTGACTTTATCCCAAAGCATGCTGAGCATTTTAAGTCTTCCAAATAAATACCTCCACACTCCCCTTGGGGATGACCTATCATCCTGGACCAGAAAACGCTTTCCCACCCCACCTCTGGACGAGGACCACCTCCACCACATTCTCGCTCCCTCCCAATGCAATTTAACACTTTTATAAAACTAGGAGATGGACATGGGGAACATCTCCTGCATCAGTCTCAGCTCTGCTTTTTCCAGCTTAAAAATATGAAAGATAAAGTTAGTGAACACTTCAAAGACCAGCATGTAACACGAAGTCCTTTTGGTAACTGGTGTTTGAACCGTGCAGAGCCTTGATCTCTGACAACAGGGCTTCAGTGACGGAATATTGGCATTACTAATGACACAAGAGCTGCTTCTTAATGTAAATTTCATCAGGCTGCATGTCCAAATTCCTGCAAAAATACTGGAAAGTTGTTTCCTGGTCAGTTCAGTTAGGTCAGCCCCTTTTAGCAGCCTCCTCACACTGAGCTATTCAAGGGGCTTTATTGTTTTTAACAAAAACCCCAAACCAATTGTTTTAAGTCACCTTACAATGGAACTTGAGTTTTTTGTTTGCTTGACACAAGCCAATTCAAATTTCAAATACTAACCTCACAAACAGTTAAAATCAGAAGCATTTACAAGAAAGATATCCTCTGAAATTCACAGAAGCAAACAGCTTTGACCAAACTTTGTGCTTTCAAAAGTAACATCTAAAAATAGGTAGCATCAGCCATGCAAGAATTTAATGAGTAGTGGCCAATATTGTGCATCTCAGAGATCTGTTCAATTTTTTAAGTATCAGAGTTACCAGGGGAAGTGAGTACAGGCCCTTGAGATCCACAGATCTCAGGATGATCACTTCCTACTCTTTTAATTAAAAGTACCACATACCTATGGAGAGAAAAGAGCTAACAAAGAGACTAACCACACTTAGAGACACAAACCACGGATCAAGCACAGACTGAAAAGCACATTTTCAAAGTCTAACAGTACATGCTACACAGAACATACCACCTAGAAACGCTTACTTGCTATCAAATTCTCTGCAGGCTAAGATTTTGGGTGCATATTTTAATTTAGTTTCTGGCTGTACAGATCAAGAGACCTGAGAACACAAAGGCCCTTCGATTACCTTACTGCTCTCAGCCTGTTAGACTCATACAGGTATTGACATGGTTTCACCATTTAAGCTCACTTTAATGTATTACCAAGGAAAGACTCAACCTCTCTTCCTTGTAAGCCTTCCCTCAGACACAAAAGAAACTTTCTCTCCCATCTCAAAACTTCAGGCAAGCAAGGCACAATGCATTTCTCCGTTTTCAGCACTTGCAATCCATGGGGAAAAGAAAAAAAAAAAGTTGCATCAACCCCTTTTGGACAAGGTTATTAAGCGTTATTAAGGTAGCAGTGCCTCCAGGGATGGATTTCAGCCGGTTCCCAAGTAACATTGCCCCAGTACCAAAACCCAGCGACAACACACGCCTCATCTGTCACTGCTGGAAGAGAGCTGGCAAGAAAAGGTTCTGAGAGACTGTAAAAGCGATTAAACTGGAACTGAATGGATGTAGGTAAATCACTACCATCAAAGTGTTACAGGCACATAAAGGCATACAGGTGAAGAGGCTAATAAAAATGCTCCTCTAGAAGTGAATACAGACAAAATATACTGTTTTCAATAAAGGTTTTTTTTTTTAAAAAAAAAGGAGACTTGGTAGAGGGGCTTCGAGCTGCTCTCCTCCTTCCTTCCACCTCTCAAAAGCCACCATAAATCGCAGTCATCCTCTCACCCCCCTAAAAAACCCAACCAGTTTTAAAATACTTTTTCCCAGGAGACAGTGGGTTCAGTTCCCTGCAAAGTTTACACAAAGTTTAACTAAGATTTGCGGGGCGTCTTCCCCCCTTTCCCTTCTGCAGATTTTCCCCCTCCTTTTCCAAAGGGGGGAAGAAGAATTTAAAAAAAAAAAGAAGTCTGTAAGGGGGAGGGAGGACGGGCAAGGGTAGGTAGGAACGAAAGGCTGCGGCTCCCTACCTGGAGGGTCCATTTCAATGTAAAATATCAGCTCAGTGGAATAGGGCATCATCACCTCCCTCCAGTCCGTGTCATCGCGGTCCATATCCCACACCGTGTTGTACATCGCGACAGGCAAGTCCCGGCAGGTTTATAAATACGAGATTGGCTTTCTCGGCTTTTAGCGGAGGGAAAAAAAAAAAAAAAAAAAAAAAAAAAAGGA
>NW_009729157.1:0-266 GCF_000703405.1 Apaloderma vittatum | reverse complement strand
GATTAAACTTAATTAAAAAAAAAAAAACCACCGCACAAGCCACCTCGGCAGCTGCCCTGCAGGAACTAGGGTCGGTAGTTACATGGGTAACAGAGAGAGTGCTGCTTTTTGTTTAAAAAGACACCTTTTCCACAGAAAAGCCACTTTTCCTGAATTCTCTCTTAAAAAATCGCCATTTTCGTGGTCATTTTAAAACACCGGGCTGAAAGCAAAACAAAACCCCCACACAAAAGGGGACCGGAGCTGGGAAGAAGCGGAATAATAAT
>NW_009729156.1:12474-12700 GCF_000703405.1 Apaloderma vittatum | reverse complement strand
CGGGAGTGGTGGCACGGGTGGAACAGAACAGCTTTATTTTATACTCAAAATACCCGGTACAAACAAGTGAGACAAAGGCTGGTATAAACGCACCGACGTGACGGCGGGGACACACACACGCAGCACCGGGGCGAGAAGGTGGGACGAGAGGGAACGTGGTCCTGCCGCTGCCTGGGGGCTCTGCGAACAACACCCCAAGATTTCCCATTGCCCGTAGCCCGGACGT
>NW_009729156.1:0-12433 GCF_000703405.1 Apaloderma vittatum | reverse complement strand
CAGGAGGATGAGGAGGGGGCATCTCCCCCCACAGCGTGGGGCTACCGAGCATCAGCCAAGAAGATTTCAGTCGCCATCTCATTTCACAGCCGGCTCTGCAGGGGCAGAGGGCACACAGATCCTCGCATGGCGCCTGGGAACGAGATCTTGCACCCCAAAAGGAAAGGGGACGGTGCTGAGCAGCACCCCATTAACCCCCAGGAGAGAGCGACTTTCACGGCCAGTGCTGCTCGGCACCGCGGTGCCCAGAGAGCTCCCAGCAGTCAGGACAAACGATTTCAAGAAATAGCCTTGGCCCACATGTAGCAGCAGCAGCCTGGGAATAGAAACAGCCAGAAACGTAACGCAGCAGATGCAGAAAGCGCAGGGCAGGCAGCTGGCTGCCCGGCAGACACCGCTGTGCTCTCACCCCGTGCCGCGCAGGGGGTAGCTCAGGACAGCAAACTAACCCATTTGTTGCCACCATCACCCGCGGTGGCCAAACACTAAGAACAAAACGGAGTTGGTCTTAAACTTTAAACACAGAGGAATAACAGAAGCAGTTCTCCCAAACCTAGGGCTCGCAGCCACAACACAAACCGAGCACAACGAAAAAGCAGAAGTTTCAGCAATATTTTCCTCCCTGCTTATGTAACTGACTTAGTAGCTTGCTCATAACTCAAGCTGAAAATCAAAAACGTTCCACCTTCAAGCACCACATTGTCACCACAAGCAAGCACTCAGTAAAGGTGCCACTAAAGTCAAGGAAGGCCGTGATAAAAGCAAACCACATCCCATGCTGATTTATTTAGCAATCCCACTATTTTAGCAGGAGCAGGGAGCTCCCAGAGAACAAGAGGCATGGCTACAAGAAAACCGGAGCAGTCACTGCCTGGCAGGCATCAGGAAGAGCTCTTGGATCCACTGCAGGACCAGAATGGCTTTTCTCCCTCTCAAGCAGCAAGCAGAGAGAGCTCAGGAGAGGCAAGTCTCCCTACCAGCCTGCAGCAGGGTCCCCAGGGGCTCTCTGCAGCTCTGGCAGAGGCTACAGACATTCAAGGCTCCCCAGGATTGTTCACAATGGCTCTAAAGGCTGCTACGAGGAAAAGCAGTTCCTCACTCTGCCAGCAGACACATTAGGCAGGAAGCAGCATGGGGACAGGAGGTTTCTCTCGCACATTAAGGCACTTCAGAATCAATCCTCTCCCTCTGCAATCTGAATCACAGCCACACTCAAGAGTGCTCTTTCAGGGGGGATAAAAGGCTTAAGGCTTCTGGGGTTACAGTGCCCAGGGGGAGCATTTCCAGGGTCTTCTTTTAGTGTTGCTTTATTCCCCAACTCGTGTTGGCCACCGAAAGACTCCAGTTGCATTTACCTGAGGAAAGCAGGTCCTGCTGCAGGAACAGCTACACAAGCAACCAAGCCAGAACTAGACAGGGAGCATCTGAGGAGCCTGCAGCACCTCGATGTAATTAGCAGCAGCAGATGGCACACCGGCTCGCCTGTGAAGTCCACAGCTAGCCCCTGAACACTCTGATAATCCTCTGGTCTTACTAGTCACACAGGATCTGCATAGGGAATTTATCAGAAAGACCAGGGCATACGTTTCCTTTTAGTGATGATTTTAACTGTCACGTTTGCATGTTCAGCATTTGACATGCCTGGAAGGCAATTCAGAATTCATCTCCCAGCATCAGAGACCACACCAGCTCCAGCACACACAGCACAAACACATTCCACAAGATCAAAGCTACTGCAAAGCCCGACACCGAAGCCCTGAACGATTCCAGTTAGCCAGTCAGCAGTTAAACGTTTCTGGCAACAAACCCCCCGATTTTGCACGGATTGGGTAAGTCACACATCTTGTACCCGAGCAATGGGATGGTAAAGTGCTGAATAGGTTTTTGGGTTGTAGGAGCTCTAGACTCCCGAGGGTTTCAAGTCTTCATTTCCAGTCTTACTTTGGTAAGTGTTCTTTACTGGGTGATGCAGTTGTCTCCCATGTCCTGAGCATATCTGTCAGATATTGCTGTCCTTAAGTCCTCCACCTCCTTGTGAAGCTGTTTTACCTCCACCAGTTTCTTTGCAAGTCCATCAGGGCTCAGCAAGTCGTCCTTCTCCTTAGCAGAGTACTGCACGGCTGTGGAGTCAGAGAAGGGAGTTACCTCACATGTAATTCTGACAAAGGGTCAGGCACATTTGCAAGCAAGCCAGAAAAACCAACACAGAGTTGCAAGAAAGGCATTATTTAACGTTGAGTTATTACAGCATGCACCTTGAGAGTGTGCTAACCACAGAAAGAAGGTTCACAACCCCAGAAAGACGAGAACCTTCCACACGAGTTATTTAACTCTGCTGCAGCACTGGAACCAAAGGGTTTGCTCTGTCATCGCTCTGTGTACTTACAGTGAATGCCCAGGAGCAGAGAGAGGTTGGGATCCTTGCCCTGAGCCCTCTGAGTGACGATGCTGTAGACAGACTGCAAATCCTGCAGACAACTGGCCAGCTCGCTGTGCAAGTCCTGGGCGAGGCGGGATGTCTCGGCGGGCAGGGGCTGGGTCGTCAGCTCTGCCTGCCGGAGTCGTTCCTGAAGGGTCAGGTTCTTCTCGATGAGATCCTGGTTCTGCACCGAAAGCTGAGCAAAAGGGTGTGACAGGTTAGCAGTCACTTGGTACAGAACTAGCACATAAAGCAGCTTAATGCAATGGCTTGATGGCAATGGGAAGAGCAGGGGGAGCCAGCCCTCCAGACTCCCTCCACGTGAGCAATCAGCCCGACGGGGTGTGAGCATTCAGCTTTCCTGGCTCACACAGAAGCACTCCCTGACACTGCGCTGTCCCAGCTGAGGCTTCCAGAAAGTTCTGCATCAGCCACCCACCCCAGCACTGGCCATTGCTTCCATCAAGGGCTGCTCGTTGGCTCCCTTGGGGCTTAAGAGGCTTCAGGTAGGGCTGTAACCCAGTTTTGGCTCCAGCTCGCTGCCCTGCTGCCCTCAGCTGGCAAGCTCAGCGTCCTCCACCACAACCCGCAGCCCCAGCTGAAGCTGCCAAGGCAGAAACTGTCCTTCTCCTCCTGCTTTTGAGCAGAGAAAAGCTCCTTTCAGAGCGCTGACAGGACAATGGACTAGCAGGAAGCCGGAGAGGTTGTGCTGCTGACTGCAAACTAAGGGCCTTGCTGAAAGACAACCTTGTTCGTTCAACCGCTGTGCTGAGGCACTACAAACACTCCCACTCTAACCTCTTTCACAGCAGTCCGGAGCTGTTGCAGTGCATTTTCTCTTCTCATCGCCTCCTCTTTCAGAGCTTGGCTTGTCCCCTCTTCCTGGGCCACCTGTTCTTCCAGGTTCTAGAACAGACCACGAGAAAGTAGTAAGTATAACTCACTTTACAGCAGATTCTCAAGTTCTAAGTCCCTCCACAGTCGCTTCTCACCTTTATTTGCGAGGATAACTGCTCCATCTTCTTCTGCTGTTTGTCCACAATCTAGAATCAGAAGTAGAGGTGTTAGAACTGGCCACACAGATTCAGTAATACCACCAGGATTTCTCCTTCAGTAGGACAGCATCCCCTCTTTTTCTTTTTCCTGTCCATTTACTGCTTTCATCATTGCTTCTGTTAGTAGTGGACGTAGATTCCCTGGTGAAAGGCACCTGATAAAAGGCACCATGAGAAGTATCAGCTAAAAACAGACTGGAGAAGTTGCATTCTTGTGGTTTTCCTCTTTCCTCTTCTGCATTCTACAGCTTCTCTCCAGTGTTACTGGAGCAATGCATGGTTATCATACCAACAACAGCTTTTAAAACCCTCAGCTTGGAATTTCAGGAACTGCTGCTTCAGTGCAATGGCAACTGCCTATGACTGCAAAAGTCCCTGATTTCATTTTTGTGCCTGCTGTGACTCAGTGGAAGGAAAAACTTGTGATTCCCAAGTGGGACAGCCCGTTACCTTCCTGAGGCAGTCGCAGTCTTTCTTCAGAGAGTCATTTTCTATTTTCTGTCTCTCCCCATCCTGGGCAAAGGGTCCTCTCTCTGCATTCTTTACACACTGCTGCACCTTGTCCTGCAAGCTAAAATTAGCAAAACACCATGGGAAAAACCAGCTTTATTTAGGGCGTTTCCCTCATAAACAATACAAGAAGGCAAATGATTTTCATATCAGATCTCAGCACTGCTCCGTTTGCATCCCAGCTTGCAAACTACCAGGGCTGTGGCAGGAGTCCTTCTCCCAGGACACAGGCCTGCCCGTGATATTGGCACACTTGCAGAGACAAAATGCTCACGGATTACGTGGGTCCATTTTGCAAGGAGCTACAGCTGAGAGCAATAACCTGATGATGCAGACAAACCGAGATGACGAAACAGGGACCCCCTTTCTTTCAGCTACGTGGTTCTGCTCCCACCCTCCACTACTGGCACACAGAATTTGAACCCGGTGTTTCGTCGAGCGCTCATGTAATCATCACGAATCCACAGTCACCTGGTTCTGACAGGTGGGACAGCGGCTGCGCTGAATCATCACTGCTCTTGTGCAGCGATTTACCTCAGTGCTAAGATGAAGCATATTCTAATTCTCCTGAGTTTTACCTGTGTACAGTGGAAAGAAGTTCCAGCTCCTTGTGTTTTTGGGTTTCCAGTTGCATCTCTTGCTCCCTGAAAGCAGCCCGGACATCTCCAAGCTCTGTTTCCAGCGCCAGCACTGTTTCCTGCATAGCAGTACTCTTCAGTTCAGATTCCTTCAGCTGCAACAAAGACCATCACAAGACTCTAGAGATCTCCCAGGGGTTTCAGCACACACACCGGGTTTCAACTACACTCGCGGTGCTGATTTTTCACTGCCTACAAGGCAATTCTCAGCTATAGTTCAGAATATTCCTCCTCTAAAAAGGCCAGGCCACAACTTTACTCAGGCAGCAGCACAGGGAAGTATCTGCAACTGCAGAAAAGCCACCTGAAGAACTATCAGCATCACTAAAAGGAAGTTTTACCTTCTGACTCTGTTTCTGGTGGTCCTCAAGGGTTGGTAGATCAGCCAAATATCGTTCCAGGGTCTCAATTCTCTGTTGTCTCTCTCTGTTTTGTTCAGATTCCTTCAGGCATTTCTTTTTAAGATTATTAATGTGTTTGTCTCTTCCCTTTACCTGCAGGGAGAGTTATAAACAAGTTCAGCTCATAGAATTTTCTTGTCCATTCTTCAGTTCTCGGTAAACTCACTCATTTACTGTTTTGTAGAGCACTCAACATCAAAACACAAGATCACCTTAACTCAGCAGCATTTCTGCTCATTTAAAGACAGGCTTCTTCTCTGGTTAAAAGAGGAGGTACTGAAATACTTCTAAGTGCAGGAGGAAGGGCTTTTGCTTACAAACCAAAGAATTCTACAAGAAGATCAGAAGATACCTACAGTAACACATTGCCACAGAAAACTTTCACCTAGATACTATATTGACTTTTAGCTTCTTGGAGAAAAAGCACCTTCCCACCTCTAGAGTAATGGGATCATACCCTTTCTTCCTGTTTCTTCAACTCTTCTGCATGTTTTTGCACAGTTTCCTTCAGCGACTCCCGGACCAGCTTTGCATCCACCTCTGCAGCAGCCAGTTTTCTCTCCAGTTCAATCTTTTCCTTACTGAGGGATTCAGTCTTCTCCGTGAACTGCGCTCGAAGAAACGTGTTCTCCCGCTGCAGCTCCTGCAAAGAGACAGCCTCTGAGTTTGGTTCGTTGTGTCAGAGCCGTGTTCCCAGCCCTCCGAATTCCCACACAGCATCCAGCCCGTCTCATACACTGCAGTGTCTGAAGCAGCGCTTGTCAGGGCTGTTAGGCACGGCTTCTAAACAAACTAATAATTCAGGGCTTGAAATCTCAAGAATCACAGAAGAACTCAGAGATGACATGTCATAGGGACCCCACACAAAGGATAATTTTACTCTGCATAGCACTCCTACTCAGGAAACCCCTAATGAGGAGCAGTAGGGCCGTTGGATTTCCCACTGACACCCCGTTGCACGGGATTACAGAATCACAGAATGTCAGGGGTTGGAAGGGACCTCTGAAGATCATCTAGTCCAGCCTTCATCCCAGCACACCCAACCACTACACCACAGCCTCAAGTGCCAGATCTTTTTTTTTTTTTTTAAACACCTCCAGGGTTGGGGACTCCACCACCTCCCTGGGCAGCCCGTTCCAGTGCCTCACCACTCGTTCAGTAAAGAACTTCCTCCCAATATCCAATCTAAACTTACCCTGACGCAACTTGAGGCCATTTCCCCTTGTCCTGTCATTAATAATTAGAGAGAAGAGACCAGCACCAGCCTCACTACAGCCTCCTTTGAGGTAGTTGTAGAGGGCAATAAGGTCTCCTCTCAGCCTCCTCTTCTCCAGAAGAATTACCTGCATTCTCAACATGTAGACATCTCCACAGGGGGCTGAACAGCCAAGCAGGGCACTGTGAACCTGCAGTTCACTTTCCCGGACCTTCTGCTCCAGCTGGGATATGTGTTGTCTTTGTCTGTAACAGGTAACACACTGTTCTCACACACACACCTTCTTTTCAACTATAGCAGAGAGCCACCTGAACAGTGCCCACCACAATAATGCTCCACACTGTGACAAATAGAACAGACGTCTGAGGACTTGGTGAGCAAGCAGAAAAAGTATTTACAGTCCAAATGCCGAAGGTAGTTTTCATCAGGACTTTTTCTGAAAAGTTTATGGACCACTAGTGTTATGTATGAGAAATGCTTTTGCCAGCCCAAACTCAGACAGAACAAATTAAAGTTCTTAAAAAGCTCTAAGAAGGTCCTCAAGCAAAAAGGCAGTAACTCCAGATAATAGCATTGTAAACAGAAATCTTTAGCCCTTAGAAAATGGTAAGAAAAATTGATTTACTTGAACCCTTCAGGATTACCATCCTACTTCCAAAAGGGAGGGAAAGGTCATGAAAAAGAATGGGCTGTTCTCAAAGGTCCTTATGCTGTTCTTTGCAACAAAAAAAGCTCAGCTGGGTAAAAGGGATTTCAAGACAGGAGCTTTCCTTGGTGTTTTCAAAACCCTCCCTTTCCAACAGAAAATGCACTGGAGTCCTTATAGCACATGTCAGTGCCACACTCTAACCTGTCAATGAGGAGCTCTTTCTCCTTGAGCAGGTTTTCATTGGAGTTCAGGATATGGATCCACTGGGCCGGATCAGGTGGAGGCAGCGAAGGGGAAGACATGGAGGGATGGTGGCAGGCACCTCCATTTTGTAACTGAAAGAGGAGACAAAAATGAGGAGGGAGAAGTTTGTGCTCCACGGAGGTAATTGCAACATTGCTAGAGCTATTTTGCACATTGTGTGCTCATCTGCATGCCAGGACATGGCTATTTCAGTCTCTCTCGATGTCCAAGAACAAGTAACTTTGCCCAAGCACAACTGGAGATTAACAAATAATTTTAGATCGCTGTGCTGGCTCGCTGGAAACAACTTGTCTCCATTCAGGTACAGCTAGTGGGAGGTGATAAACAGTTTCCATCTAATAAAAAAAAATAAAATGCATTAAACTGCAGTTTTTTTAAAGAAAAAGTCTGTTTCCCAACTCTGGATACAGAATATAGTTATTCTAGAAATTGTGCAAAGCTTCTTGGCATGCTTTTTCTTAGCAGTTTCTAGCAGACAGAACATTTCACCTCCTGATCTGAACTGCTGTGCAGTCTGTAATATAATACAGGGCTGCTCCACACAAGCAACATGTCAAACGATACCTGTCACGCCACAGGCTGTAAAAACAGGTCGTTAAGAGACTTTCGGTGTAAGACAGGGAGAAGCATGAGACATTTTTCCTCTCACTTCGTAACCAGGGGACAATGATTCACAACTAAAGAAGGCAGGAAGGGTTTCAAACTCACACAGCTCCCTACCTGCATTTGCTCAATCTGCAGTCGCACTTTCTCCAACTGTTGTTTCCAAGCGCTGAGCTCGCAGACCCTCTCGTGCGGATGGAGCGCGCAGCCTTCTTGCATCCACGCTCGAGACGGAGGAGTTACAGGTTTTGAAAAGAAATTGTTGGCCTGGAGTCCCATTGGCATCAGTCTGCTCCCGCTTGGCCACGTTCCGTCCCGGGGCTCGCAGGCTGCGTTGGTCGCCGCCGCCTGCTTACTCTCTGGAAGCACCTTATAATGGTCCTTTCCTGCCTCGGCTGCCCCGGAGCTGGGATTGAACTTCTGGAACCTGCGGAGAGGGTCAGCACACAAATTATCCAGAAAGAGAGACTGGTTAAGGGTGTGCTCGATGGCAGGAGTGTCAAACTTCCAAGTATCTTCTGTTCTCATGTGATCAGAAACAGGATGCCAGGACTGCTCAAAACCGTTCTCCCCTGAAGTCCTGTAGAGACGCAAAAGATCCCTGGGTGGCACCTGAGAAGACTTCCCGGCATTAAAATCTCCATTTCTCACGAGTCCTGCGTGTTCAGGAGCAGATCCCGGCACGGCAGTTTTGGAAGCACTCTGCGAACAGCTCTGATCTCCTGCAGCGCACATCTTGGAGGGCGAGGCACCCAGCGTAGAAGGCATAACATGGGCTGTTGGGATGGTCGCTTGGGTTTTGATGGGCTGGAATGAGGAACCGTTACTGGAACTGCAGAAGTCTGGGGAAAGAAGAGTGATGCTCTAATTACAATCCTGAAAATATTCTGACACAAACAGCCACTCTTCCGCTGAACTTTCTTAAAGAACTTTAAAAACTCATTCTTTTCCCCCAGAGCACGTCCTCCCGAGCAGCAGACTAAGGCACACCCGTTTGCCCTCTCACTACAAGTTTCAGGAGCCTGCTGACATTTTCCTGCCACTGTAAACCACAGGGAGAATTCAGGTTTAATTCAGTACACATTGGTTTTAAACTACTCTAGTATAATCTGAAATCAACAAGGTTACCTTTCTATAGATTGAGCAATCAAATACTTTAAAGTGAATAAAAAGGCTGAAACTTACTCCGCTGAACACTGAGACCTCGATTCTGTTCTGCCCGTCCCACAGCTCAGCGACTCCGAACTGTAACCAAAGTTAACTGGAGCCTTGCCTGAGCCCATGATGAGCTTCAGACATAGCTGACCACCAGATCACCCAGCAGTTCACCTTCGAACTCCTCCAAGACGCTGCAGCAAAGAGCTTTTTCTAGAGCCCAGAGCAATGGCTCTTGCCGTATTGCCACAGGAAACAAGACAGAGCACAGCACACGCACGCCAGCGTGAGCCCGTCCTGTCAGATGGGCACCAAACCTGGCTACGTGGAAATACAGGGTTATTCTTAGCAACTCTCAGATTTCAATACAGCAACAGCCAGAGCTGAGAAAGGCAAACAGTGAAGTGCCTGTTCCCACTCGCCGTCCCAATACATTGTGTATCGGGGCAATTCCAGGTCTCTCCCAGATAGAGAAATGTGTTTTGTTCATGGGTTTGGCTAAAGGCCAGCCCCCACGTGATGTTTCTTTAATCCAACATCAAAACACAAGGTCACCCTTCCACCTGTTTGTAATCCTTCTCGTAGCAATGCTTTGAGAATACAATTTGAATAGGACCCAAACCAAATTCTGCAAAGACCCTCATCCACCTGTGGGAAAACTATCCCAATAAAGGCACAAGACGCTCTCCCCAAAAGTGAGCAGGAGAGAGGAGAAAAATCTCTTAAGACATTACTTGGCTGTACCTAGAAACTCCAGAGAACACCGTGCTACCCAGCAGTTGCTAGCGTGTTCACCTTGGCAAGAAGAAGGGACAGTACAATCTCTTTTTACAGCCCCTAAATTTATACCCCAGCGTCACCATCAGGAACTCTCTGACCAACACGCCACGTGCGGATGCTGCAATCAGTTCCTTGAGTGTGCTAAGAGGTGTCACAACAACATTTCCAACTAACGTACTGACCCGAACATCGGCGTCGCTTCAGCCAGCTGCCAGTGCCACAGCTCAGCCTCAGCTCTTACAAGAAAGAGTTTCAGAACGCTCAGAAAGGCAATTTCTGGAAGAGCCATCGTTACCTCCCCTGCCCTCAGCGTGCAACCGTGTTTTATCATCCTGAGAGAGGCCAGATAGACGCTTAGTGCCCTAGTAATATTTCTAGCAATATTCCCACAAGCCAATCTTTAGAAAAAGCCTTCACACTACTAAGATCTATGGCTCATTCAAAAGGCTTGAAGCAGCTTGTGAAACACATGAACGCATGAAATGCATTGTTTTAAAGAACAACACAGATTTCCTCACTGCTGAGAGAAGAATCAGCGAATCAATAGTGGTTTATGTTACTTTCATGAGTGAAGATTAAAATACAGGTGGAAAACGTTGCTAGGACAAGAAATTTCACAGAATGTGCCTCAGCTGAGGGCAAGTCTGCAGCACTGTTGAGCAAGCCCACAGCTCTAACGCTGAGGAGATCTGCGCACGAAGGCGCAGTAATCTCATGGCTCTAGAGGCACCTATAAATTGTTTTTAAAAAGATAAATCATGTAACAGACTTGCTGATAAGTCACTTGTTGGTCAATACGAAACAGCAAAGCACTGAGGTGGCTCTTTGAGTCAGTTAGAACTTAAAGAAGTCTCTGGCTGTTCCTGTGCGACCCCGCACTGACCATCACCTTCCGTGCTGTCCGAGCAAGAGGTACCAATGCCACCATCGGCGCTGTCGGCCACGCTTGGACAGCGACTGACACGGCTCTGGAACTTCACAGACAACATCGGTGTCTTCCAGTCAGTCTCCAAGAAATCATTCTTCTGACCGGCGCTGGCATCTGGAGAGAAAAAGCCAGGTTTTATGTTTTAGCCAATAGACTGAAAAGCCTTTCAACAGACCTAATTAAGCCATAACTAATAAGCCACGCGACCAAAACCCAAACTGATCCTTGCTTGACTCCCCATATTGGTGCTAAAAAAACCTCTTGCAAAAGGAAATGACAGCAAGCACAGGGAAGTCATATAATATCCACAGGAGACTGAAAAACAATCTCACTGTGGAAGTCAGAAGGCAAAAGCTGTAGCTTATATTCTCATTAAGTTTGATATTACACCCAGGTGATAGTGATACTCAGAGCCAGCTGGTATTCAGACTAAGAAGAGAAGCAGCGCTGGCACACAGCAAAACTGGTTGAATTAAAGGCACTTCTTTGCATTAGCTACTAAGAACTCTTCCAGATTTGTCTTTTTTCCCCTCAAGAGATAGGTTCATTATCAAACCTTCATTCATGAACCTTAGGTTCGTTATCTCCACCCTTGCATACTCATGCAATTGTTTTGTTTTGCAGGAATAAGACAACTGTAAAAGCAGTTAGTAAATAAAGAACTCTTCTCAGGGCCACGTGTCTCCTCAGAGAAACTGAAACAGGATCCAAGAGCAGCAGGGCATTAAAGAAAGGACTGTCCTTACCCGACAGGTCGCTCTGCTGGAGCCTCAGGTCTGGATGTTTCTCAAGAGCAGCCATCTTATCTATCCAGCAAACTATGGGGCAGTAAATAAAAATGTTTTAAATCAGCATAAACCAAACCCTGTTTCCACTAACCCAGCAAAGGGTACACACGCATCAGCTGCTCCTCATTCTGAGCAACACAGTGTTTTCCTGTTTAATTAGCATCTCCTCCCAAGACTCTCTGTTTCATCCTCTCAGCAACAGACGCAGCGCTTAAAAAAATAAACTTGCAGTTTTTGTAGGCTTTCTTCACGCCTGCGAAATGAGGAGAGCTCCTGTTTGCAACACTCTCCAGGTATGCAGCAGTTCAGCAGCGCCTCTCAACCAGGCCATGTGTTATCCCCATCGCAGTTATTTATAGAGCATCAGTCACCATGGTACCTACACGCTGGCTTGGTGTCTACAGAGACTAAAAATCTCCCTTTAAAAGTCTTAACTCTAAACCAGTTCATTTCCGCCCTCTGTAGAGGTCACTGAGCAACTACATGCAGAAATCCGGCCATTCAAAACTTTGCGTTGCTGCTCCATAAATGGCAATCATTATCTATCCGCAGCTTTAGTTTAATTTATCTGCTTATCCTCAAGCCTCAGACGGTGAATTTCCTGCCTCTGATGATGCGAATACAATCTGGAAATTCAAGACCTCTCGAATACTAAATCCTCGATTACCAGCTCTTACAGATTTCTGCTTAGCTGATTCAAATTGCTCACAGAAATCAGTAATTTTTAGAAAACGTAGATTTTACTACATAGGATAAACACGAGGAATGCAACAGAATAATGAACCAGAATCAGCATTTCACCCTGACAGCAGAGAAATAAACCGCTGATTTTAGCGCTTATTATCTTTAACTCGGGTGTTTTTCTAATATTCTGGAGTCTAAAATCTCAGCTTGCAACACTACAGCCAGGCAAGGAAACTGAAGCGGGAGGTCTCCAAATAAAACGAAGCAACCAAAAGCGCTCCCACCTCGCTTCACCACCACCCTCTCACAAACACCCACCCGACAAACCTGCCCCCCGCCAGCA
>NW_009729155.1:0-69593 GCF_000703405.1 Apaloderma vittatum | reverse complement strand
TTACCCGGGTCCTCCTTCCTGGCCGTCTTATAAACTGGGGTGACATTCGCTTTCCTCCAGTCTTCAGGTACCTCACCTATTGCCCACGACTTACCAAAGATGATGGAGAGTGGCCTAGCAATGACTCCTGCCAGCTCCCTCAGCACCTGTGGGTGCATCCCATCAGGGCCCATGGATTTATGGATGTTCAAGTGTTCAAACTGATCCCTAACCCAGTCCTCCTTTATCCTGACTTCCTCTGGGACCTCAGGGGATTGAGGCACCTGAGGGCAGCCTCCAACAGTGTAGACAGGGGCAAAGAAGGCATTCAGTAACTCTGCCTTCTTTCTGTCCTCTTTTTTTTTTTTTTTTTACCCTCATCAGGTTGTATTTTATACTTGGATTTCATTTGCTGGCTTTTAGAGTCTTGCAGTGTGCTCTCATGTGAAAATGCTTATAGTGGTGTTGCACAGACCTTCCTAAGGTGGTCCCAGTGGTTGGATGGCCAAGGGATCTACTTTGTTTCTCTTTTCCACCCACTTCAAGGGTCCCTCATTGCTCTGATTTTTGTAGATCACATTTCAAAATAATGTGTTTCCTGCTGGTGGTGACACGTTGGCCTACCACCCAAGTAAAAGCTGTGGGTGAGGCCAGGAGCCATCCTACAGACCACATTTTGGAAGCATTTGGAGAACTTCACTGTGACTTTCACACACCCCCACTTTATGAAAGGTCTAAGAAATTTGCAGATTCTGCACTTCATGCAGCAAGGTGGGATTTTTTTCTTCACATCAGTGGAAAAGGAGCATTTTTTACTTAGTCCTTGTTTATGATGATGGAAAATGTCTGCCTTGATCAGATCTGAATTCTTTATTTGTCTGTTTTCAGAAAACTGTATAAATCTGAACTTGAATGTCTCTATAATGGATATGACTGATGTTATTCTAAATAACACTAATTCTAACCTCTTCTCAACTTCTGGGTGTTAATTTCTAATTAAACATACCTAAACATTTCTAATTAAACATACCATATATTGTATAAATAGCTGATGCAAACTTCTAGCAGAATTCTAAAGACATATTGTTTTGGTAAAATGATGCTAGTCCAGGCAAAGTTGTACTTAAACTGACAGTTATTTAGCTCTGTGTAGAAAACGAATAGATTGTCTCTAGTTGTTAGCAAATGAGAAGTCCCTTCTTTTCTAATTCTTAAAGAGTTTGGATGAAGGTGCTCAAATGGGTAACAGAAGAATGAACTTTTAAAAGACCACCACAAGTGTTGTACTGTGCACAAATTCCTGCTTTTTTTGCATTTGAAATAGAACTTTAGGATTCCTTGAATAAGGACATAGGAGTGACTGCCACATTTCAGAAGGCCTTGTAGGGTAGTTTCTTACTCAAATCTAATTTTGGATAGGAATGACTACATTCATTTTGTTTTGTAATTTTTTGCAGTGCCATGCTACAAAAGGTGTAAGCAGATGGAGTACTCGGATGAGCAGGAAGCAATTATAGAAGAAGATGATGGTGATGGGGGATGGGTAGACACTTTTCACAATGCAGGTATTGCAAGCGTTGCTTCAACCTTTGCGTTTGGTAATCTGAAAGATTTTCAATTTCCACTTGTAGAAAGTAAAATCTTCCTTATATATAGATGGCTGTGTACTAGTATCTAATCTGGAAGAAATAAGTTACGTCACCAGCAGCCTACATGGTTGGTACGTGGCTGCCCAGGTGTTTAACTATGTGTCTGTATATGCCTGAAACGAGCTACTTCTTACAGGTATTGACAATAAATCAGTTCAATATTCCCTTATTAAAGTTCTATGAAGTTATTTTTTAAAATGAGCTGTGTAGTGACTCATTCATTAATAAGGAGATCATGTGAAGAGGATGCTGGTTTAAATTATTTGAATATGCAGATTTCTCTTTTTCAGTAAGATTGCATGTGAAGCACATTGATCTTTATCTTAATGATGACCTCACCTGAGTTAATTATTTCAGTGGTTCCCGTTTTGTTGAATTGTTGGATTGAGCTAAAAGGAGCAGTCATTAAAAAATAGCTATTTTCTTAGTATCTGAGGTCACTGGAGGGAGGCATTAAAAAGGAAAGAAAATATTGTTCAATAGAGAGGTGAATGCAGGAGATGATGCTTTTTTACACTAAGTCCTTAGATGAGCTTCTGTTTATAAAGGAGTCTAAAAATTACTGCTTACATGAGTTTTATCTCATTAGCTTTTCTAGCACAGCCTCTTACACATGCTTTTAGTCTTTTCTAAGAATTGGCAATTTTACTTGTTTCAGTCTTTCTTGATGTTCTATCATGCGTTAATGAAATTGATTGTTTCAGTGATGGGCTTTTTTACGCTGTTTCCAAACTTATAAGGTACTCCATTCTGTTTTCACTTTCTTTCTTGTAAATTTTTTGCTGTAATGTGAAGAAGTTCTCTAAATAGTTCAGACACACTGGGGATCAGAAGGATGAGAGAAGTTGCCTTTAGTTTCTGTAGATGTACATTCTTCATCACTGGCAATTCTTAAATGTATCACAGTTTGTAACTGAGCACTCCACACCAAAGAAATCCTTTGATGTGGCTTTATCGTAGCTTTGAATTAAGGGTGCATTCTCCATCCCTGCTATGGATAGACTCCTCTGCCAAGTTTTTCTTTTTAGGGTTGACTGGCTTGGGCATCATGCTGTGGTAGCACAGCTATAACACTCTGACTAGACCTGGCCAGCACTGTCAAAGCAGATAAAATAAATACATCTGTTTCCACCCATTTGTATAGATGTCCTACCACTTTTTCTGGTAGGAAAAAAGATACTTAAGTGATGACACAGCTACTAGAAATGCATTGTTTCCAAGCAACTGGCATTCCTTTCTTTTAAACAGTTGCTTCTGATGAGCAGTTACTTGATTCCACGTTCACTCTCTGTAAGATGTAACTAATTTTCAATTCAAAAGTTAGTTAATGTACTGTGCCAAAGCAGAATCTTGCCCTGTGCCACAAAGAGTATGGAGTAGGATCTGCAGTAAAACTAATGGGGAAAGAAAGCTCATGGTGAAGAAGTCAGGAGTTGATACTACTGTGATTTGGGATGTTCTTTACTCCCACTTCCTCTCAGCTAAAAGCATTGAACGTTCTGCTACATTATGCTTTCTCCTGAACACGTTGCTTTCAAGATGCTCAGAAATATTCATAAATGCATGTCTTATGAAGTTGAGTTCCATTATTGTGATGCTAATGCTTATACTGAACTCACTTCTATGCAAAAATTCCCTAAAATAAAAATCCAAATTACCTTGCAATATTCCATCAACGTTGTATGACGTGCAAGAGCTGTGCTGAAGTGCCTCACGTTACTGTTACGGTTTGCTTATGGATGTCCAACACCAAGCGTGCTACGAATACGGGATAAACAGCCCTTCAGATATCGAAATTATTGTAAGATATAACTTGGAAAGATCGTGGACTGTTTTTGGAAATCTTTGCAACCTCTTTCTATACTGTTCTGTAACAAAGAAACAAGCCTTTCTAACACAAATTTCATGTTTGGTTAACAGGTATCGTAGGTGCAACAGAAGCAATTAAGGAGATCACACTAGACAGTAAGGTACTTGTCTCTAAATTTTCCTCTTGCTTTATTACAGGACCTAAAGGTAATGGAAGTCTTACCTGTAGGAATTTAGTACTGCATGTGAAAGATGAAAATATACTTTGTCACTAGGTGTGCTGTAAATATACATTGACCTTGAGAGCTCTTGATACTAGCCTAAGCACGTATATCTCACTATTACTATGTGTTTACTGAGGCAGTGTTAATTCTGGAGTGTCTTTAGCCAGTGTGCTCTTGTGCCGGCTTCTACAAACTGAAAATAAAATTCTCTTTACAGTGATACCACACTTTTGTGTCTCAAAAAACTACTATTTGGAGATCCAGTGTAAAGAAATTTTTGTATGGAAAAATAACATAGGATGTAAAGTGTTTCTTTGTAATCGTTAACTACTGCAGGCAGAGTTTTAACACATTTGGTCCTGTTTGACAGGCTTGTGCCCTCAAGTGTAAAAGGGCTAAAACGGTTTATGTGTTGTATAAAGTCATCAGTTTTTGCATGTTTCCAAAAAGTCACTCTGCAACAGGAGCCAAATGTGAAGCTTAAGTACTTAGCAAAGTGAGAACTGTTGGAAGTACTTGAATTGGAAATGTGTTAGCTAAGATGTTTAAGAAATTTGGTGAAAGTCACACAGACACAAAATACTTTTAAAGATCAGTTGATTGTTAAAGCGGGGTTCTGCCTGTGTGCTGTGAGAGCTTTTTAAGCCATCTAAGTATAAAATTTTGGATTCTAAAAATTAGAGGGTAAGAGAACGGGCTGCTGTGCACTACCACACAGTTGCAAACAGCTCGAAGTGCTATTAATATGATGATCTCTGAAGTACATGTATTCCAAATGAGACTGCTGAATACAGTAAAAACGCTGCTTATTTACAAGTGTGTAACAGGGGTGGACGAAACAGTTTACGGAATACTTGGAGGTGATCACTGTGTCTGTGAAACACAACACTTGCATAATGTTATTGTGATTCATGTCTCTTGATCTACATGTTTAGTCATTGCCTTTCCTGTGAGATAGGTGGGTTTTTTAAAAGAAATTATGGGCTGTTTAACACAATGTTTATTCTTTGCTTAGAAATTATCTCATTCCAGATTACTAAGTCAGAGGATAAATTTTTAAGCAGATTTTTAATGTCGTGCTAGGACTTTGAAATGAAAATTGGGTAATAGGCAAATGTTTGACTTCAGCATAGTCCTTAATACTGCAGAAATTACTTTTTCTGATTCACTGCATATATTGACTGGACTTAAACCTAAAATTTGTTACACTATGTAGATGCAGCAGTCTTTAAAGCAGTCTTTTCTATTTAACTTCTGAAGGATAATATAAAAATACCAGAGCGCTCCGCATCTTGTGAAGATGATGAGGAGGAGGATGAAGGAGAAGCTGCAGACATGGAAGGTATTTCTCTAGGTTGGGTGGGATGTGCTTTATTTCAGACCTTTAGCTAAAGCAGCACACTTTTAAGAAAATACTCTTCCTTTTCATGGAATGCATGCTGAAAAATTCATCAGGCTCTTTATTATACAAAATAGTCTTATTGGTGCATGTTTACTCTTGTGTGTCAAAACCTGTGTGAATGTAAGTGACTGGGAAATGAATTTGAGGAGCAGAACAGAGCCAAGCAAGTATAAATTGGGGATTTAACACAGCTTCCTTCCTGCCTTGTACCTACACTTAATCTACCTACTTAGAACCACTTAAGGATTGCTCATCATGTACTTACTGTAGTCTTGGTCAAATTTGTATTAAAAAAACCCCATATAGTCTGGTTTGGGGATTGGGAAGTCTACTTGAATAAAACATTTTCAGATACTTGTAGATTGTTTCAAAGGAGTTGTTTATGATTGAGAAACGTGATGACTAGCTACAAGCTCAACACAGAATTGTATGGGTCTTCTTTTCAGAGTATGAAGAAAGTGGGCTATTGGAGACAGATGATGTGAGTGAACAGTTCTCTATCTTGTCTGTTATAATGCTTATCACCTAACAAAAGGATGATGTAACAAGCTTGTTTGTGAGCAGTGGGATTACTGAGCCTGGTTTCCTATGGATTTGTTTCTGGCCAGCCTACTGCAGTAACCTTAGCTCTTAAGCCTCCAAAGAGTTTGATCACAGTAATTTTGCTTTTTTTGCTGCTTCTTTTCATTCTGTTTACACACAGTGTTGTGTTCAGAAGAAGTACAAAATGCAGGGGTTGTTCTTGAGGCTTACGTGTGGAAGATGAGTTACTTCTAGGTTCAATAGATTACACTGCACCATACTGTTACGAGAGCAAACAGAGGGCATCATTATTTGTGGTACTCTGCTAAGGTCTTCATGCACCTGCATAAACTGAGATCTCTGCCTTCTGAAATTTGTTGTAATTGCCTGCTGAATTCAAAAATGGTTGCTGAAAGAAGGGAGGAGGGACTTTAGTTTCATGCTTCCTTAAGAAATTGAACCTTTTTTAAAAAAATAAAACCCCCCAACATAAATAAAACAAAAAAAGTGGGGGGAGAAAAACCGATACCCCTAATTTAAAGATAAAACCAAACCCCCAAAGCCTATGTTTTTAAATGCTGGAGAACATTCATTTCAGTTTTACAGCTTTACATAACTACTTAGGTTGAGAAAAGAGGGAACCCAAACAAGACTGTACTAACGTTGTCATTTTTACCTTGAACCAGGCAACGCTTGACACAAGACAGATTGTAGAAGCTAACAAAGCTAAAGTTGATGTTGGAGGGGAAGATGCTATTCTACAGACTAGAACATATGACCTCTACATCACTTATGACAAATATTACCAAACTCCAAGGCTCTGGTTATTTGGATATGATGAGGTATAGCTATGTTGGCTTTTTTCCCACCTCTGAAGTTAGACTCACTGTGTCAAATTAGCAAGGCTATTTTGTTGCTTACAGCTGAATTTTAAAGGAAAAAATAGTGAGAAAACCATTATACAGTCAGGGTTACAGACAAGACTTACAGTACTTGCAGGTAGTAGGAATAATTTCACTGAAAATTGTACTTGGTAACTGAGCACGGTTGGAAGGTAATCATGCTCTGTCAAATGACAATTTGTTAGCTCTTTAGAGCTAGTAATGACCCCAGTAACCTTAGTCAAGTAAGCAGGTATGTGTTTATGTGATCTTCAGAGGGGAGCAGATTAGATAAATTACTCTTCCCTTTAATGACTTCAGGTTCTTGGGTTAAGATTGGTTACGGCTTAATGGTTCTCAAATATATTGACTTTACAATTCACCTGGTTTATTAAAAAATATAATTGTGCAGTACTATTTCTATACCATACAGATTTTAACACACTCAATTCTTCTTCTTGCTTAAACAACAGGTGAAGCACCATAAGTTATAAGTTAGAATCTTTTACTCCTTTTCAGCAATTCTTTGTTAATAATGCTCATGTTTCTTTTTCCCATATAGCAACGGCAGCCTTTAACAGTAGAGCATATGTATGAAGATATTAGTCAAGATCATGTTAAGAAAACAGTGACCATTGAAAACCATCCTCACCTTCCTCCACCTCCCATGTGCTCGGTGCATCCGTGTAGGTAAGTCTTTGTTTCTGGTCTAATTCAACATGCAGACACAAGCCACTTCACTGGTCTTTTTAAGGATTTGGTTCAGGTTTTCTGGACATATTTCTACAATTGGCTGCCATAGTGGTCTGTTAGCTTCTGAGGGAGTATGAAAGGAAGATACCACTGATTCTCTGAGGTCATTCCAGTGATCAGTGCTGCACGCTGTCTTCTCTCTGGTCAGCTTGCTTTTCCTCCACTTCCCTATGGACTCCAGAAGATGGCAGACTACTAGAGCTCTGTACAAGTGTTCTCTACTTTCATGTGCTGCTTTTTGGGAAGGCTCAAAGTATATGTGTCTTTAGGGTGCAGAAATAGCTATCTGAACATGAAATAACTCTTTCTTATTTTGTAATAACTTCCTTCTGCTCCTCCAGAAGTCCTTGAAATTTTATACTGATAGAGGTCCTCTGATTGCCATGCTGAACTAATGTTGAACACAAGTGCGAAACATGGATATTTTTTTCAAGGTCTTTGAAGGTGCCTTTTGACTTAGATGTAGGCACTAACATCTTTCTATGTGCCTTAGTGATACAGAGACAATACCTTAAACAGTGTAGCTCCTTCGCGTCTTGATAATATGAGGTTCTTAGAGATAACAGTTTGGGGGTTTATCTCATTTTTTTAAAAAAGAAACCCTTTGTAATCTTGCATATGTTTTGTGGTTGGGGGACTCTTTTTTTTTAAAAAAAGAAGTCCAAATTACCCCTTCAAGTCTTGGAATTTCTTTTGACTTCAACACTTCTGGTATCCGTGTCACTGAGGTATCAAATGATCAGCTTGTTGTTGACAAGTTTGTGGTAATTTTTGCAGACTTGAAATTCTTGTTACTGGTTTAGGTATTCCCAAGATTATTCTTATGATCAAATGGGTATATAATTTTTGAGAGAGAGAGAATGCAAGGGAGCTTTGCATAAAGTAGTTATGGATAATTTTGATCTTACTGTAAGGATGTATGAGCATGGGCTTTGTAAATCTGTATCTCATGTTTCTTCCAGTTCATGGTTCTTTAATACTGCTTTACAACAGTCTTTACTTTCACCAAGCAGTCATGCTTCTATGTGGATAGTATTGATCAGAAAAGCCACTGTACAACTGGAACATAGGGGTGTGTTTTTTTCCCCTCAGTTTAGCTGTCTTGCGGAAAAATTTAAAGTGGTCGAGTTTATTGTTAGTCTTTAAATGCTCTAAGTCTACGCTAACACAATAGTGTAAAAATGTCAGTTTCCATGCTCTGTAACTTACAAAACTGTTAGGAAAAGAATAAAGAATAGAACAGAAAAGAGCATGAGGCCTCTAGTAATCTGTGGGACCACCCACATATTGAATGCTACAGTACAGCTCTGGTCGTCTGATTTGTAGTTTGTGAGACAAAGGAAAACTAAAACTGGAAAATGTACAGAGGGATTATGAAGCTCTTTCTAGTAAGACATGACTGAATAACCTGGGACCCTTCAGCTTTGGAGAAGGCAGCTGAGGAGAGTGTTAGGATTTCAGTGACCATGAATGACACGGAAGGTGAAGTAATAGATGTTCTTTTTTAATTTTTTAAATTTTTTGGTAAAACTGATGGCATTGAATGCTACTCCCTGCTGACATGTTCAAAGCCAGAAAAGGGATTAAACTCTGCACACAGCACCTAATTAAATATTTATTTAAGCAATATGATGTTAATAGAAGAAAAATTTGTCAAGATTTGATAAAAGTGACATTATCAGACTGCTGCAGAATTTCAAATTCCCCGGGTTGCATACCGCTAAAACTAGTGTTACTTTGGCAGAAGCATTACTTTCTCTGGTCTCTTTCTTGAACACGTACTGTAAGATAATAAGCAGGACAAGGTTTGATCCAATAAGGTATTCTTGTACCATATATGAACATGCCAGTCTTAGTATGTCAACCTGTTGGTGACTTTTACTGTCTCATTGTTTGCTCTCTGGAGGGTTTTGGATGAAAAAATGAATGCAGCTCTTTGTGCAACTATTGTTTTTGAAGGCGTGTCAGGTGTAATGAATGTAGCAAGGCTTAAGAGATTGAATAGCAAGAGGATTAATAGAAGAAAAGGAGGGGAAAAAGCCTGAAGTCAAGGCTTAATTTAATGATAGCTGAAAATCTGGCTAATAATTACAGAATGACAATATCTCTTTGGTTGGAAGATCATTGAGTCCAACCATTAACCTAGCACTTGTGGGTCACTGTTAAACCATGTCCCTAAGCACCGGATCAACACCATCTCCAGGGATGGTGAATGCTCCACTGCTGTGAGCAGCCTGTTCCAGTGCCCAGTGACCCTTTCAATGAAGGACTTCCCCCCAGTATCCAGCCTAAACTCCCCAGCACAACTTGCAGCCATTCCCTCGAGTCCTGCCGCTTGCTACTAGGGAGAAAAACCTGACACCCTCCTCTCTCCAGCTCCCTTTCAGGTAGCTGCAGAGAGTGATAAAGTCCCCCTTCAGGCTTCTTTTCTCCAGGCTAAACAATCCCAGTTCCTTCATCAGTTCCTCATAAGACTTGTGTTCCAGACTCTTCATGAGCCTCGTTGCCCTTCTCTGGATGCACTCCAGTGCCTGAATGTCCCGTTGTAGTGAGGGTCCCAGAACTGAACACAGTACTCAAGCTGCTGCTTCACCAGTGCCAAGTACAGGGATACAGTCACTTCCCTGCTCTTACTGGCCACATCATATTCGATACAGGCCAGGGTGCCATTGGCCTTCTTGGCCACCTGGGCACACTGCGATGATGGAGACGGCAGCCTCTGGTCCAATTTGAAAGCAAGGCCTTTTATTGTCAAAGTAGAAGCAGGAGCAAAAGCGAAGTTGTGCGTGAATGTATGCATGTGTGCATGAGTCTGAGAGAGTTCGCCATGTGTGAGTCCCTGAGAGCTGCTTATATGCAGTTTTCTGTATCTGAACTATAAAGCCAAACAGGATTATTTTTGTTTTTCTTAACAAATTTGTCTTTGCAACTTAGTCACATATGCTTCTGTGCAGTTTCTCAGTCTGATCTTTTTAATGCATTCATCAACCATTATCCTGTGTGGCTTGTTCAGAACAGCTTGTTTTTACCCAAGTCTAGTTCAGTTTTATCTTCCAGGTGTTCAGCAAGGTCACCACATATCAGAACAGTTTGTTTTACTAAAATCTGGTCCTATTCGGCCTTCTGGGCCACCTGGGCACACTGCTGGCTCATGTTCAGCTGCCTATCAGCCAACTCCACCAGGACCTTTTCTGACATTGCAGTCTTCCGACTACACATCCCCAAGTCTGTCAACTTCCATGGGGTTTTTATGACCCAAGTGCAGGACCCAGCACTTGGCCTGGTTGAACCTCATAAAATTAACTTTGGCCTATTGTTCTGTCCTGTCTAGATCCCTCTGTAGAGCCTCCCTACTGTACAACAGATCAACACAACTTGGCGTCATCTGCGAACTTACTGAGGGTGCACTCAATTCCCTCATCTAGATGATTAGTAAAGATACTAAAAAGCGCAGGCTGCAGTACTGAACCCTGGGGGGCACCACCTGTGACCAGATGCCAGCCAGATGTTACTCCATTCACAACCACTGTTTGGGCCTGGCTTTCCAGGTTTTTATCCAGAGCAGAGTGTACTTGTCCACGCCTTGAGCAAAAGTTGAAGGAGAATGCTGTGGGAGCTCCTGTTGATGGCTGCAGGCTGGGAGGGTGCTTCCTGAAGAAACAAAGATGACCGGATATTTGGGTATGCCAGCCTTCACTGACTAGGTAGACCTGTGGGTTTTATACTGAGGTGTGGCTGCTTAATTTTTAAATACCTTTGCAGAGTAAGAGCCAATGTAATGCTAGTCTGTGAATTTGGATTGAGAGTCTTCATGGGTGAGAGCTCCATGTGCACATTTTCACTTCTTCCTCTGAAGCCAGTGAAGTGCCAGTGCCTGTGTTATGTAATCCATATCTATCTTTGAAGAAATGGTTTGCGTCATGGCACTTAATGTTTAGTTAGTCTTACAAGCATGAAAGAGGTGGTTGATGTCACAGTGAGACAGATTTGCTGGTAGACTTAAATGTGGAGGAAACCGTGTAGTCCTTCCCAAAAAGCAATGCAGTTGAGTGGCAACTGCCTAAGATTGGAAAGATTTGAAAAAGGTCATCCTGAGAGTGTAAAGAAAGAGGCTAACAGCTTATCTAAATTGGAGGTTTTAAGTATGTTCTCTTGCTCTCTGAAGTGAGCTATTATATTTGCTCAAATCAGTAAGGCTAACAGGTAGGAAGATCTGGGCTTCTGAGATGAAAAATAGAGCTGAAAATTTAGCTAGGAAGTGCCAGTGGGTTTCAGTTAGCTTTACTGCTGTTACTTCCCTGCATGTTACAAGAATTCGGTACCATAGGGTAGTTGGATTGTCCAGAAGTTACTTGGCTGTTTCTTGTGACGTGTATATCCCTATGTCATGTGTCAAAGATAGGAAATAAAACAGTTGGGTGCTGTTGTCAGCTGTATGAGATTGCTTCTATTTTGAGTTGAAACTGTTCATTTTGCAGCTCTGCTCTAAGTTGTATTTATTGTCAGCATTTTTAGGGTACTGGGAGGAACATGGTCAGCTTCCTCATTAATAGCATGTGTGTGTTTTGAAGGGACTATCAGACTAGTGAAGCGCTAACACATTAACAGTTAGATCTGACTTACTTGCAATAATTCTAAGAGCTTATTTCTCTTAATTTCAGAATAAATGACAATAGGCTTCCAAACTCTTTTTCCTTCTTGTGTACTCCAAATACCTGCAGGGAAGTGACAGGAGGCAACTGCAACGATCAGTGAAATGCAAATCTTAGGGATAACTGACTCTTGCGGATTCTGAATGTTTCTCCTAATTATGACATTTATGGGTTTTTCCACACCTGTCTCATTGTGTGTGAACAGCTAGACACACTGAATCAAATTCATAGGTTGTTTTGTTGGTGGTTCTTGCGGTTTTTTTAAAGTACACCATCCAAAATAGTAGTTGTCCACAACACTGTATGTCCTGCGAAGGCCTTTTATCTCTGTGAAATGCTAGGGCAGAGGGCAGTGGGAATGAATCATTTCTGGTGTTGAGATTTCTACCCTGTATGTCAGGAAGACTTGTTTTTTACTTTCTGATGGTGTTTTTTAATCCTTCTAGCAGATACTCAGACAATGTCAGTATGTAAGCTGTGCTGAATTCCAGTATGAATTTAGTTACAAATATTTTGGTTGACAGCTTTGGTCAATTACAAAGAGGGAGAGGGCTTCTTCAGCCCAAAAGCAAACATTCCTGGTGAGAGCATGACAGCATGAAAGGTCAGCCAATCAATCTAAGAAATCAGCTGCTGCTTTCAACTTTTTTAACCCATTAATGTCTGATTTTAACTCTGTTATATGTCAATATGTTTGCAGTGGGAAAGGGCAATATTTCTAACTTAGAATATGAATAATAACTCATTTATATTACTTGAACCACTTCAAGAGTTGGTTGATATACCAGAAAGTGAATTAGGTGATTTTAGTAGATGTTTTAAACGTCTGATGCATTTGATAGCCCAGATGATCTACAAACATGTCCTGGAACAAGCATTAGTGAGCATGTAGTATATTTAGTCATCTGGAGTTAAGGTTCAGACATAAAAAAAATTTCTAGACATCAAGGTATTCTAGAATACATTTTTCCAAAGTTATCTTATTTCTTTCCATTGGAGAGCATATATACTTCATATTAACTCCTCAAAATTTTCTTGAAGAAACGAGATTGAAAACACAAAACAAACTATTGGAATTTTATAGAACTCCTGCAAAGCTTTTCATGAGTTACCGTATGAATGTAATGAAGGAATTACTATTGTTGTGGCCATTGTGGAATTGCAGATATCTGAGTAGTCCTTAGAAAACACCAAAGAGCAGATGTCATTAAGATGTATGAAGTTGTCACGGATTAAGGCTGGGTTCACCACTAAAATCTGGATGGATGCTCTCTAACCTCCTCTTCCCCCACAAATGGGAAAGAAAAGGCAATGAGGCAGAGAGACTTACAGGTTAGAAAACTAAAACAGCTTTAATGAAACTATAATGGAAATAATAGTGAAATGATAAAAATAAAGAATTATATAGAACTATGTATGTTAGCCTGATATCGAACCTGACTACCCCCCCGATATCAATCCCCGCTGGTGCTGCAGAGCAGGAGGCACCAGGAAAGCCCCAGACTCAGCGGTGGCGGGAGCTGGATACAGGAGCTGGATTTCGGAACTCAGGATCCAGATCAAAAGCAGGAGGTCAGATGGAGTCCTCCCTGGACACCGGCCATTGCAGAAAAGGGCAGAAACTCTCGTGATCACTCAATTTGTACCGAATATAACATATATGGAGAGGAATTCTCTCATTGGTCACCTGTCCTGTCTGTTACCCCTCAGAGGTGCAACCTTTTACTTCCTTGTGATCCCTCTTACTACCCGGCACCCCCAGCGTGGCACACAAGAGCCAGCAGTGGCCTTGGTCACTGTAGGAATAAGTATAAGCAAGAGCCTGTCTGCATCCCAGTCCCAGGCAGTAACTGTAAACATCAGGTGTTATCACTGCCAGTAGCACACACTGTCTGCAAAAACATGCTGCTGACTTCAGAAAGTGCAGCCTTTTAGAAGAGACTAAACTGGAAAGTAAAAATCACTGAACAGAATTGATTTTGTTTAGCTCAAACCAGGACAAAAGTTGAGCCAGTAGCCTGTTAAAGACTTTAAAAAGCTGTAGGGTGATCTGTATTTTGTGCGAGTGCACAAAATAGTACACTGTTACGGATGAGGTCAAAGCTGAAGTCGTGACAGTGGCCAGGTTCCTACACAGAAGCAACTGGCCTTGGCACCTGATACAGCATGCGTTCTGCAGGGCCGTCCTGAGGATCCAGGATTGGAATCAACTGTGAGGGTTACCAGGTTTGCAAAGATCAACAGCACAGCAAATGACAAATGCTGACCTTTAGTATTTCCCCAGACTTGCGTGTTCCTGTTTACAGTGTGTCTTGGTAACTTTGCAACAGCTTCCTTCCTTGTGTTTGCAGTTGCTGGCAGCATGATTAGCTTTGGAGGTAACTCCTAAATGCCAGTTACTGATTAGCTATTTAGATTTGCATAGTGGTATCAAAGCTTGGTCAGAAAGTTATGCAAACTCTTATTACTGCTCTTCCTTGTTCTCAGTCAGCATGTAGGTTGTTTCAGGATGGGTATTTTAAGCTACAGCTGTGAACTACCTTGCAGTGTTGTGTAGGTGAGTGTCTGTAGCCCTCTATGGTGTCACTGATAAATGTAGCCTACAGAATCATGAATTTAACCCAAATTTGAAATAAAGGTAGAAATGAGTTATGCGACCTGGGAGTTTGTGTTAAAAATATATAAATGAAACATCAATTAACCATACAGTAGTTCTCCCCTCTGAATTGATATATTCTTCATCCTCTGGTTTATGGCATGTAACAATCCTGAACATGAGACTGTTACTTCTGAATTGTGTTGGGTTATTAAAAGATTTGAAGTCTTCATCTCTGGAAATACTCAAAACCAGTAATCCTGAGTAATTTGTTCTCATTTACTGCTCATTGAGCAAGGAGGGTTGGACTGGATGATGACTAGTCTCTTCCAACGCGTTATCCTGTGTTTCTGTGGTATATTCCCAGGATCAGCTTTGTATGCACATGTTCATATTATTCATAATTGGTCTGTTATGTCACTGATGACTTAAATATCAAAACACAGTGACCTGAGGAAATGTTTATCCTCCCTTGTAGTGCTTCACGGTAACAAGAGTCACGAGAGAAGAAGCCATCTTAGAAGCTGTTGATCTGCTGCACAACCCGAGTTACCACCAGAAAGTTTCTGTCCCCTGAGTCAGTCCCGGAGCAACAGTTCTGAACTTATATGGGATTGGTTTAGCCTGCCTTTCCTAGGAAACTATGAATTGTTTAAGTGTTCGATAACTCTTCAGTTCTACAAATTAAGAATGCAGCAGAGGCAGTTAAAAAAGTTGCAAGAATTTCTAGGCATCTTCTTCAGGGGTCATCTGGGAACTTCCGGTGGCTTGATGCTGGCGAGGATTACATTCTGGGGACCTGGTGGTTTCTTTGACATTTAGTTGTGAAAAATTAGACTACTGACAAGCAATATATACTGATTCTTATTATGGAACTCAATCTACGTGGTAGCAGAGAATATTTTTTGCTCTGCTTATGAATGTAAGGGGCTGACGCATAACGTTATATTCATCACTTAATAGTAGCTTTCGGTTATTATTGGGATTTTTTTTCCTCATTAAGCGGAAAATTTCCTCTTGCTGCTTCTGAAGCTAACAGTCCAAACTATTTAATTTGCACAAAAGCTAATCTTGTTGACTTGAAGAGGAATGTACTTCTTCCTTAAAATATTGTCACTGATTCTGATCTGTTTTTCAGGCATGCAGAAGTCATGAAGAAAATAATCGAGACTGTTGCAGAAGGTGGGGGAGAACTTGGAGTTCACATGTATCCTTTTTCATTACTACACAGGATTCTTAGAGACTTCTTGCAGTGTAAGGAGCTGTTACCTCAAGATTCCTAAACTGGAATGCAGTTGTGTGTGAAAGCAGTAAACAGCTCTTTGTGGTAGCAGTTAGTAGAGTTCTGGGATGAGCTCCTTTGTGCAAACAAACAAACTCTGTTAATCATCTGGGGTGGGGAGGTGGCAGGAGCAGGCGAGAAAGTAGGTAGTATTGAAAGGCAGAACGGAGCCCTTGTTTGTAGATGTGTGAAGGAGCGGCTGTGAGTATGAAACTGAGGTCCCAGTGTGGGAGGATGAGGCTTGGCGGTTCATAGACTTCGGCCAGAGCAGCTACTATATTAGATTTGAATCTGAGATTAATTTCTGAAAGGTGTAGAGGTGGTGGTCCTATTATTCTCTACTCTGTATGTGAACAATATCTTAGTAAAATGCTCAGCAGACAAAAAAAGCCATGAAAACTACTGCATTTGTTCTGAACGTCAAGATCTAATCCCTCACCATTAGAAATCTCTTTTAGCAAGGTGACTGATCTTAGTTGTGCTTTGTAATAATTGAGTGCAAGCTTTCTGACTGAAGTGACCTCTGTGTTAGAAGTGTGTCCTTTCGAAATACTGTTGTTTTTCTGCTACAGGGCAGTCAAGGGGAATTACTGAGCAGTAAAATTCTCATGTACTGTATAAGTTGAGACTTGCTCAGTTTGTGCAGCAAACAAATGAAACCAAACTGGAAAACAACGTTTCTGGCAAGGTAGTTCAAGTCTTCTACTCTGCAACAGTTAGAAATAGCTTATTTTTCAAGATTTTGATTACTTTTTTTGCTATTACTTAACAAATTGAGGGACTTTCTAAACAGGCAATTTCTCCTCTCGTTATCATTATTTGTGTTTGTCAACAAATGGTCCATGAGACTGACATGTCAAAATAGTAGGGTTTATTTATATCTACTACCAATGTAACATAACTGTCAGTTGAAAGTAGTGATATATCTGAATTTTTCAGTTTGCTCTCTGCATCAGTCCCAGGTGCAGAGACAATTTATAATTATCCAGTATACTTCGACCTGCAGGTTCAGGCTCATTGTGGCATTTGAAGGTGATATACATAAGGGGAGATGAGGAGGGTCTCCTCTACAAAAACAAGCTTCTCAGCTTAGCAAAGCTAATTTCTTTGCTTTCCCTCATCAACAGGAAGATTCACTTTTCCAAGTATGGTTCCGAACAGGAACCTGTGTCTTCTTCTGAGCCACTGAAACACTGAGGAGGAGCCTGCTTTCCCTGCAACTACAGGAAGGTAGCTAGGGATCAGCCTTGCTAGGGGTAATTCAGCCATGGTTAATAACAAATATGTAGTATGTAAATGGGTTTGTAAATGTTTCTATGGTGTTTCCAAGAGACTGAAAATAACTCCTGGTTCTCTGCTTTAACGTAAAACAGGAAGGTCTGTATGTTTGGGCAAGCATGAGATGTCATTACCAGAATACTGCTCTATTAATTTCCCAGTCTCTAATTGTATAATTGCAAGGTGTTATTTTCCTATTAGCAAGAAATACTGTTGAGCAGACCACTGAAAGTGAATTCTGTATAGTTTTACAGATTTTTTAGGTATTGCTTATTTTCCTTAACAGGAAACTCAGGTACCTTCTTATCTTCTTGAAATTTGTACAAGCAGTCATTCCAACGATAGAATATGACTACACAAGGCACTTTACGATGTAACTAAAATAAGAGATGTCCTCCTCTAATTATCAAATCTTTTTTTAAATAACCCATCCATGTGACTTACACAACATTATACAAAATCTCTGTAACTAATGTTTTATCAAATTGATGCATAAAAATAAAATGTTCCATTACCAGCCTTTTTAATAAAAATCTTTGTGTGTAATATAAATAAATCACTTTCATTCCTATATAGACACTGCATTAAGAGGTGAGATTCTTTTTTCCTCCATAATTCTTTCAATTTCCTCTTAACAGAAGACTTTTTTTTTTCTATATTGGCAGCTAAATCTACTTTCCTCGTAGAAGCCTGATGCTTTTGGCTTCATTACTGATTGCCAAAAATGTGAATTATTTTTAAAATTTTGTTTTTCTTCATATATAAATTCACTTGAGATCTGTGTGGTTTTTTTCCTAATTATGTTTCCTCTAGCTTTAAGAGGGCTTTGAAAGCTGAAAGAAACTGTGATGCTCTTGTTAGGAAAGTTTGATTGTTAGGAAAGTTTGATGGTAGTCTGTTCATCTTGTAATAAAGGCAAGAACAGTCTTAATGATAAAATTCCAGCTTGGGGCTAAAGAGCAAAGGTTCCTATGGGAGAGCAAGGTTCAATCTCGATTACTTACCTGCCTGAACTACATTAACTGGTAGTCTAATACCTTCCTTTTGGGGTTAAATATATGTGGGGTTGTTTATGAATTTGGATATTGCGGGTGCAGCCAGGCTTTAGCAGCCACTTTCTGCACTCTAAAATATAAGTTTTCCATGAATGAAAATGGGAGGAAAGGACTGTTACATATGTGTGTACACACATGTATGGTCACTTAAACTCCATTTAGCTTTCGGGACAGCATCTTTGTCTCCCAAATATCCCTCTTGCGTTCTGCAAGACAATGTGAACCTGGATGTCTGCAGCTGACTTGGTTTACTATTGGGTAGGAAGCTTGGGCTGTCCTCTGCACCATGCTGTTATTTGCGTGGGAGCCTGCAGTGAAGTTCTGTGTACTATGCTTAAATCTGCTTTCCTCTTGATAGCTATCTTCACTTCCCCTTTTTTGGACAACATCTTAAGCAATGTCTGCATAAGTGAAGAGTAATGCTAGCTGAAACCTGTTTTAAAAAAACCACACCCACTGAGTCGTGCCATAGGATTTTCCCTATCAGACTAATTTCAAAGATATTTTGGGTTTTTTGGTAACAAAGGAAGTGGCTGTCCTCCACCCAACAAATAGAGGGGATTGGAGGGAAGCAAAGAGGCAGTATGACTTAAAATAAGCAGTAGTGACGTATATTTTTTTTTTCCTTTGCTCTGTCAATCTTTTGAAACATCCTTCTTCCTAGAAAGTGTCTGTTCTCCTCCTTTGTGAAGGTGAATCAGTCTTTCACTGTTTTCTGGTATGTTGAGTTAATAACACATAATTCTTTGTGAAGCTCTTGACAGAAGTAAGTGGCATGATTATTTTTTGTTTTTTAAAAGTGTAAACTGATGAAGACCTTTGTCTGTAGCAGAAAAACAGAGGAGCAGCAGAACTGAAGGCGATTTGCCAATGACTTCCATCAGCACCATGATATTTAATGCCCTACAGCACTTGTAGCACAGAAATATCTAATATCACAAAACTTGGGGCTTCATGACTGATATATGTGCTCTGCTTGGCTAGCTATCAAAGTGGCTGTACCTGAGCGAACAAATTGGACCTTGGTACGCTTGTACTGTATGTTAATCCTTTTTCTGTTTGGGACTAGTATTAAAAAATCCTATTAGAAGTGAAGATTCCTGATATAGAACTGCTGTAAACACACACAAACATAGTAACACCAGCTATAGCTTCTGGTGAATCCTACATGGCCATTAATTGTCTGAATTTTGCCTCAATATCAAAATAGCTCCTGAGAAGTTCTGCCCTGCTGGCATCATTTTCCTACTGCCCATCTTAAAGTCCTTGTGGCTCTCTTCTTGCCTTTTAGATTCTCTAGCTCTTGAATTTTTGCATACATTCTAGTTTACAGGTGCCACATGCAGTGAAGATGTGGGTGAAATTTTGATTCCGCTGAACCTAAACCAAAGTTACGCAGAGGGAATGGGTTATGATGCAAAGGGAGTAACCTTACAGAGATGTCAAATAATAACCATCACAAGCCCTGTTGTCAAGACTGGTTAAGATAACCAGTCCTCAGTTTGCATTAAATACTTCTAAAATATGAAAAAAATGTACTTGCTTCCAATAAAAAACATGCATAGAACTAAAAATCAGCAGTAATTTCCAAGCAAGCATGGGAAGTGCAATTCTGGACTTGATCTTTGTTGTGGGTTAGGGCTGGGCCAGCCACTAAACCAGGACAGTCTTCTTAGTCTAAACAAATTCTAAGCTATAAATAATGAAGGGTGGAAATAGTGTTTAGCACTGGGGGCTACTTCAGTTTTGTCCTCCTGCGGCTGCATTTTTAGCTATGGGAAAGTGGACTTTGTTTAATTAACTTGCTAACAAACAACTTGATCCATTGCTAGAGAACTGGACTGCCTTGGATTTGGGTTTTGTCAAGTCTGTAGGGACAGGTGTTATTTAATGTCTTATGCTAAAAGCTTACTTACTTCATGTTTCTTTCTGGAACACTTATCTGCTTTTCAGTTGGAAAATAATCCCTGCTAGTAACTTGTGAAAAGTGTTCTAAGTTTACTTTTTTTAAAAAAAAAAAAAAGGTTTCCTGGATGTAGAAAATGCAACCATATGAAAGAAATAAAAATTAATTTATCCCAAATATACCTATTGTTTGACATAGATATGTATGCAACCTGATAACAGGCTGTCTTGGTAATCTGCTTTTGTTTCCAACAACGGTTAGCGATAAAAAAATCAAAATCTTCCTAGCTGAAAACTCTTACAGTCCTGTATCACCTGGTTAACATCATGCTGTGGGCATTTATACTCTTGCTACTTTTATTCTCTACAGAAAGAAAGTGAAGTTGAAGACAAATATGCTGCCAGGCTGGCTTAGCACAAGGGCAGCTGGTCTGATTTAGCATATCAGTTATAAGCTTGGGCAAATAAAGAAATCTTTTAGTAAAGAAGGCAACCTGGAACACAGAAGACACAAACATGGTTTAACGTGGGAGCAAAATTCTTTGCAGAACTAAACTGGAAATTTTCTGGAAAAAAAAATACATAGGAAGAAAGGCATCTTTTGGATCAGTCCAAAATTTTTGAGTCAGACGTTATTAGTGTAATTTTTGAAGAGAGGAAGCTAAGTTATCTTTCTCTCTTTTTGTTCCTTAAAATGATTTTTTTTCAGACCAAAAGCCAGTGGTTCTAGACAAATTTGTTAATGCACTGAAATGGGATTTTACAATATTTCAAAAATTCACTTGCTTTTTCTCCGAAAACATTCATTGAATACAGTATTTCTGTGCAAATAGTGTTGAGCCCTGGTAAATAATTGGTTTGGCAAACATTGGGGAAAAACACATAATTCTAATCAAGGATACTTGCTTTTCTTCTAAGGAAAAATACAGATTTAATACATGTGAATATGTTTAGGTTTAAATCAAAATGATTATGTATCTTCTCAAGCCTTTAGCACCAGAGCAGTCTGAAATGGTGATTTATATCCTTACTGCCTTGTAGTGTGTATCGCCACAAAACAGTTAGGCAGAATGTGTTATTATATGAGCTGCCGTCAAGTGCAAAACACATGGATGTATTTCTCTTAAATGTTTTCTGAAAGAAAGCCCAGGTTTCTCTGCCATCTTTTTGCCTGTTCACGTGTTTTTTTTGACACGGTACATCTACGTCACGCTTCTAAAAACGAGTTGTTTCACAGATGAACCTTTCTTGGCTTTAGTACCTTCCTGCAGAAGTGGAGATATTTACCTGATGGCTTCAGTTCCAAGTTGTGCCTGGCAGGTTTGGTAAGTGCCTCCTCCATCTTTTACCTGCTTCAGAACTACGTGCTCTCTGCTGATCAATAAGTAACTCCTTGTTTGCCCACAAAAGTCCTTTCACCCTGCACTAAACAAAGCATGCTTGTTGGACCATTGTGCATCGATTTGTGTGTTTGAATGAGAGAGAGAGAGAAATCTGTAGTTGGGCATTATTAGAAATTAATTCAATAATTGTTTGGCAGTTTTTCTTCTGTATACAAGCTCCCTCTCAGTCACTATAATACAGTTGTTAAAGCTGGTGACAGCCATCAGGATAGGGCTGCCTACAAGCTTTTCAGATAGCATTTGTAATGAAGTAGAACCAAGTTTATAGTGGGTACTAATCTATGACTTGCAGAAAGCTGCAAATAACCACTTTAGAGCTCTTTAGAAGAGTTGCCTGTTCTTGATTGCTTGGACTCAACTTGGGCTATTCTAGGTGGAAAACTGGCAGTCGCAGTTAGTTTAATAGGTTAGCCTGAGAGCAGTACTGTGAGTATACTCTTTGAGTATGTTTTTACATGTAGCATAACAAGAACAGGATCATAATTTCCGAATGTCAGAACAGACAGTAACCTTCCCCACTTAGAAGATGCAGACCTGCTTTTAGTGTTAAAATGCACTTGCTTATGCTTCTGTTTCGGTGCTTTCTTTTAATTTGGCGTTTTCCTATCAGTACATCCCAAAGGTACTGCTTTGTTTTGGGGATAATGTTGTTCACTGTGCTGCAGATTGTTTTGCCAGTGTGGCCTACTAGACCTGTGCTCCTTCATGCTTGGCTTTTGTCCACAAGATCTTTTGGTGTTGCTGGTGGCCAAATTTAAGTTATATTTGAACATGTGGGCAACAAGAATAAAATACGAAGTTTGCTGCACATGCAGTGTTGTGAAGTGGAAAAAGCAAGGATGATAGCTCTATCTAGAAAAGGACAATAAAGTTGCATTGTCTTGAAAGACTTCAGCCTGAAAATTGTATTCTGAAGTTACTTGTTGTGTGACTGATAGTAAAAGCTTGCAGGCAAGCAATGCTAGCCAAAAAATTATGTGTAGGTATTAGACTTTCACCCCTTCAGACAGAGGATATAATGGCAGATATTAGAAACTAATGGCTTGGGGAAAGGCAGCAATGTTTTCAGATTATTAATAATGGTTTTCAGAACAGTGTGAAACTTCCCAAAGCCTAGAGGAGACATGGTGATGCGATAGCTTGAAGAAAATTTTTAAAAAATAAAAAGAAAAAAGCCTCCCCCCAAACCAGCCAACCAGCTGACACAGGTATTTTCAGGAGGTGTGGGAAGAGCAGAAAATAAGGGAGTAGCCAATATTGGACTTTTTCTTGTTAAGGGATTAAAGAAGGTTAAAACATGTTAATCAGTGCAGCTTAATGGAAAGTATATCTGGTCTAATTTGATACTCTTGTTTTAAAACTATCAGTATTATCAGACACTATTGTAAAAGTAATTTCAGTGGTGTAATACGTTTTCTCTTTGGTATTGATGTATGCCTTCTGGTCCAATGTAATTGTTGCTAGATTTTGGGATTTTGAACCGTTTTCCTGCATAATGTCATGGGAACAAGTCATTAACTCCCTGCAGATGCAGTAGGAGGTAATTTAAGTTCAGTTTGCTGCCTCAGAACTACTCTGTGATGTCTTTAGCCTTATGCTGTTCCAGTGATCACAACTGTTTTCAGGTTTAGACCCCAAACTATTCTGAAGTTTTGTACAGAATCATAGAATGGTTTGGGCTGGAAGGGATCTTAAAGACACTCTAGTTCCAACCTCCCCTCCCATTAGGATACCTCACACTGGACCAGGTTGCTCAAAACCCCCTCCTGCCTGGTCTTGAACACTTCCAGGGAGGTTACACCCACAGCTTCTCTGGACTAGCTGTGCCAGCGCATCCCACCCTCACAGAAAAGAATTTCTTCCTAATATCTAACCTAAATCTACTCTCTCTCAGTTTGAAACTGTTAGCCCTTTTCCTGTCACTACACTCCCTGATAGAGAGTCCCTCCCCAGCTTTGCTGTAGCCCTCTTCAGGTACTGGAAGGTCTCCCTGGCGCCTTCTCTTCTCCAGGCTGAACGACTCCCAACTCCTTACAGGGGAGGTGCTCCAGCCCGCTTGTCTTTGGCTCTCCTCTGGACCTGCTCCAGCAGGTCCATGTCCTTTTTATGTTGGGGGCCTCAGAGCTGGACACAGTACTGCAGGTGGGGTCTCATGAGAGTAGAGAGAGAGAATCAACTCTCTTGACCTGCTGGCCACCAACACCTGCAAGTCCTCCTCTGTAGGACTGCTCAGTCCACTCATTGCCCAGCCTGTATTTGTTATTTGGATTGCCCCGACCCAGGACCAGGAACTTGCACTTGGCCTTGTTGAATTTCATGCGGCTTGCCCCGCCCAACCTCTCAAGCCTGTCAAGGTCCCTCTGGATGACATCCCTTTCTCCTGCATCTCAACTGCAACACACAGCTTGGTGTCATCATCAGACTTGCTGAAAGTACACTTAAACCCACTATCCATGTCACCAACAAAGATGTTAAACAGCACCAGTCCCAATTCTGACCTCTGAAGAACACCACTCGTCACTGGTCTCCACTCGGGCATAGAGCTGTTGACAGCAACTCTTTGAGTGTGACCATCCAGCTAATGCCTTATGCATCAAATGGTCCCTTAGTCAAATCTGTTGTGCTGTCGAACAGTATAGCAAACCTTGAATTGATGAGGTTTACTTCTGAAGTAGTCTGAGGACTTAGTTTTGTCTGTATCTGGAGTGGGATTATTTTGATTGCGGGCTCTAGATATTTTTTTCATTAAAACATTAGCAAAACATCTTTGAAAAAGTTTTCATCTTCTATCCATGAAAAAAATAGGTAGTGATTTTTCTTTTTCCAGTGATTCTGATGTATGGGAAACAAAACAGTTTTCGTGTTGTTTTTGACAAAAAGCAAAAGCAAAAAGCACTGGCAAAAGCAGGGAAACATTTTTGGTCATATAGTTGGCATTTGTAATTAGTTTATCACAAAGTATTTTCCTAATTATTTCTCTTTAGATAAGTGTCAGTAGAACCTGCTCCTAAATTAGGATTCTGACTACAGGCGAGTCTTCAGGCTGACCTGCTAGCTGCTGCTGAGAAGCTGGTTTGTATCCGTTACCTAAGATACTTAAGAGTGTAGTAGGAACCAAACTGAAGCTGACGTGTTTGGAAAAGTTACTGACTTAATATTCTAAGTATGCAGTATATGTACTAGATTTAGCTCTACTAGTCCCCACGCCTTATCCCCCAGCATTTTGCCTTCTAACTGCAAATGATTTCTTAGGAGATGTAACATCTAACTGGGAAGTTTCCACCAGCGCCAGCCGTGTGCTGGGTTTCTGTGTTCTGGGAAGACAGAAAACATGCCCCCCCTCTTCTTCCTAACTATGCAAGTCAAATATCCTGTAATTGTAAGTAATCTAAGTAATTGTTTTCTGTCTCTGGTATCCTGCTGCTTCAGTAGGCAACGGCCCAACCACAGTCTGTAGTGGAGCTGAAGCTGCTCCTCCTTGGCGCTTGTCTCTCACTGAAGATGGTGTGGAGGAGGGGAGAAAAGGTAGTTCAAACAGGTTTGGGTTTTTTTATCTCTATTGGATCCCTGTCAGCAAGGGGAGGAGGAGGTGAAGAGCAATGACCTGAGCACAGCAAATGCTGTTACCCTCTTGCATCACAATTATTTCATTTCTGAGGGGAAGTTAGAAGCAGCGACAGCAATAAAAACAGCACTTTCTGCCTTGTCTTCCAGATCAGCATCCACAGGCGTCTGTACCATGACGCTCCACTGCGTCCGTCTTTTTCTCTTGCTTCTGCTTGGTTCGTGGTGGCCAGATTCAGAGAAACATGTGGTGGGAGCTGTGAGAGTCAGGGAGCACTATATAGCTGCTCAGATCACGAGCTGGACCTACAAACCAGGATCAGAGGAAAAGTCCAGGTAACAAAAGTACAGGATAAGAAGGATGAAATTATTCCACACTTGTGACTGCAAGTGTTTTATGTCTCTCATCTCCTGTGGAATTTTAGAGCCAAGGAGGACTTTAGAGCCTGATCTGTTGGCTTCAGAGGAATTCATGTGCTTTAAACAGCAGGATCTGAACTGGAGTTAGTGAAGTATTAAAAGCTCCTTTTTATTTACTTTGTTAGTGGCTAGAATTATTTTTATGTTTTCAGAGCACTTCTGTAAATATGTTCCAGGGCTTGCTTTTATCATCTTCCTTGTGGGTCAATGTTTGTTATGTTTTTTAAATGTAATTATTGCAGGTGTATGAATTTTGGGCAGTGTTAAGTTAAGCCATGGTTTGGAAATATTTTGAAAACTTTCAGACTTTGAAATTTGCTGAAGAATAAATATGTTCCAATTTGAGTGTACTATCACTTTCACTTAAATCAGAGCCTGGTGAACTTTGGAATGTTGTTTCTGAGTTGTTCAGTAGTTTTTGTGAAATTTCCATCCTGAGTTCTGCCTAGTAAAGGTTGTAGGATCAAGCATTGCTATACTTCTTTAAGTGAAAATACTAATTTAATCTTTTTTTTTTTGGATAGCATTGCAGAATGGGCAGTCTACATGCATGCACCAATCAAGCATATAAGATATCTTAGTATTATAAACATTGCAAGTGCAGTGCTACATATGACAAAACTTGGGTTGTAATTTAGAATTCAGTTAAGGTTAGGCTTCATACTTATGCTGTGTTCACTATAGTCGCCATACAGAGCTTTATCTGTTCATGAAGTGGTGTGAAATCGTACAAGTTACTATTTCTTGAGGGTATATTTGGATACTACTGCCTTTTTTTTTTTTGTATTGTTCGATGCATATTTTCCTCATTTTTGTTTAGTTTGTCATATTTCTTAAAAATATGGTTTATATTTCTGGAGGTTATGGAAAAGGCATTTCCAGTTCAGATTTAGATTTTCTAACTCTTTTTCTATGATTTCTAAAATTCTCTTTGGAAGTTTAGTACAACTGGCATAAGCATAATGTCAAACTAGCAAGACGAGAACAAGATTTATATGTAGGAATATGAAGCCAAATGCCATTTAAGTATTAAGAATTTAAGTACTGGGAAATTAGTAGATAGAAGTTCATTCTCACTTGCACTGGAAGCATCAGTAGAAGTATCAACTGCTCTGTTGTTAAACATCGTGTTGTGGATACACTGTTCTCCTGGAGCAGAGACCCACAAGACTGCCTCAAACCTCAGCAGCAGTACTCTGCGATTAGCTAGGAGTTTCCCAGACAGTGTCTATCGAGATATCTTGCCTAAATATTTAGAGCAAGTCACATCCTAAATGGATCTGATGAAGTTTTTAGAGCCTGTAGAAATTTAACTGAAAAAAACCTCCACCACAAAACTACCTAAGGAAGAGCTAATGGCTTGGATCCCAAAGGCATCAGAGTACATAACTTGCTGTGGTTTCAGTAGGAGCTGAATGTTTAAATATGGGGTAAGAATCCTGATACTTTGCTGCTTTTCGTTCTAAGTAACTGAAGAAAGACTGAAAAGAAAATGGGTTCTACCTGAATATTTCCTTAATTTTTCAGTCACACAGGTTAGAAAAGGATACAGTTTCTCTGAATGTCTGTCGTCTTTGTAGAGATTTGTCACTATGTACAGGCATATTTATAAGGCACTTCAGGGCAAAGTGAAAACATATTATCTGTGCATGCAGAGTTGCTGCTGCCATTTGCGAAAGTGATGTAACTAGACCTGCTTGCATAGTCTGAGATTTCTGAAGTGTTAGTAAGCTGTGTATTTTGTTCCTTCTAGCAATAAAATTGATGTTGATAAATTTCTTCCTACATGCAATATTCTATTGAATATTGCCACATTAGGGCAGCACTTGTCAATGAAGGTTATAGATCAGGTCCTTCTTGAGTGAAACAAAATTATCCATGACATTAAAGAGAAAGGAATGAATTGAAACATGAATGGCCTCTGCCTGACTCTAGAAGAGACAGTGTCAGGGAGGAATTTACAGGATGTCCACAAAAAGAGATCTCCCCCTTATGGCCCCTGGATGTCACTGAAGCAAAGTCACTGTGTTACCTCTTCCCAGCCTCTCCATGCTGGAGCAGCCCATCAGATCACCACTATCAAATGGGCCTGAAAGGGCATTACAAAAAAACAAGTGGAATTACTGTTGGATCCAGTCATCATATGTACTGTAAGAAATCAACTGATAAATGTGAAACTAAATATAGGCTATTATCTCTGCAGCCCTTTTATCATTTCTTCCATTCCAGGAATGCTACATGCTGGTTTCCTTCCGCTTACCTAAATATTTTCTAAGAAAATATTTTGTGGTCTGCTGGGTGCCTGATTCATTTACATAACAAGACTGAGGACACTTGCAGTGTTTCTCAGAAAGCAATTTTTTTACTTGCTGTGAGACCCTTAGTTGTTGTTAGGAAACAGTTTTCTGCTTGCCTTCAAGGTCATTGCTGCTACAGGATCTTGCTGTTAATGCTGTCGTAGATTCTTTGTGGTGAGCCTTAAAGTTCAAGCATGGGGCTGAGTAAAGAGAAATTTGAGTTTCTTTCACTGTGGTTTGTCAGATGCTTTCTAGGTTAAGCATGGTCAAGACACCTTCCTCAGCGTCTTAAATGGAGCAAAGATATCTTCATCACAGAATCAAAAGGACCTACAGAAATCACCAGCAAAATGAGTGGTAAACTAGGTTTAGGAATTGAATGTCTAAAATGAAATGGCCTAGCTCAGAAACATCATCAATTCAATAGAGTGAGAGGGAGAGTAGAAGACACTACACAGAGTTGGGCTGTGTGCATTGCCTTCAACAAAATGTGCAAGTGATTAAATGTAATTCCAGGACTCATTTTCTGAGTTACTTGTTGAACAGCAATGGCATTTCTGGGAATCTTTGTCTTTTTAATTTTTTTTGGTAATTCTTTTGATTTCAGATTGGAACATTCAGATCCTGTGTTTAAGAAAATTGCTTATAGAGAATATGAAGAGGATTTTCAAAAAGAAAAGCCAGCAAATGTATTTGCAGGTAAGCAGGAAGGAAATGTTTTGAGTAATTTTGTTTATTGCTTCTTATAAAGCCAGTAACAAGCTAAGCCAGTTTGTATTTTTGTGTCCATTGTTTTGCACGTAAACAGGCACAGGGCCATGAGGTCTCTGTAGCACACTATGCTTTCAAAGGCCATAAAGAGGTTGGATTTTCAGAGAGTGGGCTCAGTGCTATGTGCAAATTAATTGTATGGTACAAAATCGTTCCCTCTTGTTTTCAGCACCTGATGAGACTTCACATACACATCTAGACTTGTACAGCACAGTCACAGTGGTGGCATGAAGAATTCACGTGGAAGGAACTTAAGGCCTGAGGCTAAACATGCTTCTAGTTGGTAGATCAGTGGAAAGGAAAAGAAAAACTGTGAGGCTGGGTGTAAAAGATGTCCCCTTGCCTTTGCTTTTGTTACTACTTGAAGGCACTTTAAATGGATGGAAGCAAGTTCTCGTACTTATGCCATGCGTAAGTGTGGTGTTTGTGCAAAGACTTGTATGGTTTGTCTGCACTTCATATTAATAGGTAAAATAACTTGAGAAGTTAGATTTCAAAGTAAATGTGTGTGAGGTTGGTGATAGGAAATTGTTACAAGTTGCCCTAAAAAGTCTAGTCTATAATCAGATTTCTTCCATTTTTTTCTCCTGTGTTTTCTGAAACTGCTTCTTTCTTTTCAGAGAAAGAAATTTGCAAAATAACTTACTAGGAAAGAGGTTAATAGCCAAAGATTGTCTTAGCAGGTTTCTTCCATTGCTTATTTTTGCAACTTTTTGGGATTGAATGATCTTTATGTTCTGTGATTTCTGGCATTGAGAGTGCTATTCAAAGAAATGTTCTTGAATGCATTTCTCTAAACTCTTGAACTATAAAATATCCACCTTCCTAAAACTGTTCGATTAAATCATATGTGAAGGATTCCTAGAAATTCCCAATGAACCTCAACATAAACTTTTAAGAAATTTTCTGTGTCTGGAAATAACTTTTTTTCCCCCTTAAATCTCTGATTTTCTCATGATTTTTAAGTCCAAGTTGCCAGATAGACAAATAATAACACTCCTGACTGAGCTGCAGGTTTTAAATCTCTACGTGCCTTTTTGCAGGTAAACCTTCATTGCAGTGGTATTACATTATTTGCCTGTATTAATTTTGCAACTTGTACTTTGAGAGCTCACGTTCCCTAATGGAAGGAGAGAACTCTTTGTTTCACTGGAAACTGTTTTTCTCACATTTTCCTCTGTCTTGAATAACTACAGGACTTCTGGGACCAACTCTCCGTGCTGAAGTGGGAGATACTCTAGTAGTTCACCTTAAGAATATGGCTGACAAACCAGTCAGTATTCATCCCCAAGGCATAGTTTACAGCAAAATTGCAGAAGGTAAATACTGTAAAAACTCCATGTGTTATTCATTTACTTGTGGACTACTGCATGAAATATTGAGACCAATGTTTAAGGACAAGCATAACACAAATATCTGCATTGATCCTGGATTAAAACTTTACACCCGTTGTTAGGTCGTTTCTTGTTCATCAGTGTGACACTAGGAATATGAGTGTCATCTAAGAAGCACAGTCTCCTGATCAGCTCTCTGTGTACTAATACAGAATAACACAGTGGTTGAGGTTGGAAGGCACCTCTGGAGGCTGTTTGGACCAACCTCTACATAATTGCAAAATATGCTATTTTAGGACATGTAAACTCTTAAATACAGATCTTAAAAAAACCTTTTCCAAATCCCTGGCAATAGCGTACATCAAGACCTTATTGGCAAAGACAGTTGACGTTGCCGATCATGTTGTTCTGATGCTCAGCATTTCATGCTCAGCTTTGTGGTATTTTGCCCTTGAAACCTCATGGGACTGGCAAAAAGAGACTGTAATCTGTGACCAAACTGACAGCTAAATGTCTGCATTAGCACAGAATGAGCTTGATTCCCCATGATTCTTAGATTGCCCTGCCCTGGGTGCTAAGCCAGAGTTCTGGCCTGCAGTTTACAAGTTTGGTCAAGGCCTTGTTTGCTGTGTCGGTTCAAAAAGCATTTTGGAACCTCATGTCACGGAGTTGAACAGAGCGTGCTATTGGAAGTGATAGGCACTTCAGTTTGACTATGTCCTTAATATGCCTTTTGCACCTAGGATGTTAGTTCTCTGGCTCCGCTTTGTCATATTGTGATTTATTGGATATGGTAGGTGAGGATAGGAGCCATTACTGCCACCTGCATGTGCAGCACCCAAAAGGTCTAAGGCAGCAAGGCAACGCTCACCTGCGCGATGGCTTCGTGAGAAACAGAAAGGTGACAAGGGGGCAGTATTCCTCTACTGCATATTAGTGAGCAGAGGCTGAAGCTTCATGCCATCCTAACCCTAATCAGATTGATGAAGAGCCCCATCTTTTGGCAGTGATTAACAGTTCTAGGAAATCTTTAATCTGTAAGAATTAGGATGGTGGAATAGCTACTCTTCCCTAGTTAGCATCCACAATGTGAGTGGAATCATGTGTTACCTCTTTGAAGCTCAAGTAGCAGTTAGGCAAGAAACAAACCAAGCTTCTGGAATTGATTGTAGGAGGATATTCCAGATGTTTTAATTGTCCTTTGTCTTCATGCCACCCTCCTAACTCTTTTCTTGACAGGCTCCCTGTATGATGACAGAACATCATCTGCAGAAAAACAAGATGATGCTGTACTTCCAGGCCAAGTCTACACATATGTGTGGGATATAACAGAAGAAGTTGGTCCAAGGGAAGCTGACCTTCCATGTCTCACTTATGCATATTATTCTCATGAGAACATGGCAATGGATTTTAACTCGGGTCTGATTGGAGCTCTGCTTATCTGTAAGAAAGGTAATGAAATGCTTTAAGACTACTATAAGGCAATACTGTTTTCCTTTTTGCATCTTTATGTGCAGTGTAATATAAATGGTTTTTAACATCTTTCTTTCAAATGTTGAAGTTCTTAAATGCCAGTTTTCATGTAGATTCATCCTGTAACTATAGGATGGACAGAGAGCACTACCAAGCTGGTAAAGGGCTTAGAACACAAATCATATGAGGAAAGGCTGAGGGATCTGGGGCTGTTTAGCCTAGAGAAGAGGAGATTGAGGGGAGACCTCATCACTCTCTACAGCTACCTGAAGGGAGGTTGTAGAGAGGTGGGGGTTGGTCTGTTCTCCCTAGTGGAGAGTGATAGAACGAGGGAAAATGCATCCAAATTGTGCCAGGGGAGGCTCAGGTTAGGTATCAGGAAGAATTTCTATACTGAAAGGGTTGTCAGCCGTTGGAACAGGCTGCCCAGGGAGGGGGTTGAGTCACCGTCCCTGGAGGTGATTTAAGAGATGGGTGGATGTTGCACTGGGGGATGTAGTTCAGTAGGTTAATAGGGCCAGGACAAATCCTGGACTCGATGATCTTCAAGGTCTCTTCCAGCTGAAACTATTCTATGATTCTGTGATTGGGCTGTACTGGTTACATTTGCAGTTGCTTAACTGTTAAACGTATGACCTCAAATTTTCTGTCTTAGAATCAATACTCTTAAAGCTTCATTCAAAATGGTTAGGCATTCCAGAGAATAAGGCAGGAAAGAATTGTTTCACCCATGCCTTTTAAGGGTTGTCTAATCAAGAGACTCCTAGTACTCTCTCTTCTGTAACAAGGGCTTGAAATTGTAGAGCAGTGTGTCTTTTGCTAGTCATTTGAAAATAGGGGGAAATTTTAAGAGATTATAAGACTTCAAAAATCATTTTGCATGCTATCAGCGACTTGAGATTTTAGCAGTTTGAGTCACTGAATTGCCTGAGGCAATTCACTGCATGTTATTTAGTCTCAGCTGGGTTATTACAGACTTCTGATTTTGCAGTTAAACAACCTAAAAGTACTTTCAAAAATAAAATCACTTTATGAGTGTTCTTATTTTGGTCAGACTCAGCCAGTATATGCCAACAAGTGAAGCAAGCTCATTAAACACACATTAATGCCACTACTTTGTGAAAACTGCTTTGCTTCTGCTTCAAATTAAGACCTGTTGTTTATTCTTCATAGGAAGCCTAAATGAGGATGGGTCACAGAAACTTTTTGACAAGGAGTATGTACTGATGTTTGGTGTGTTTGATGAAAATAAGAGTTGGCAAAGATCAGCCTCGCTCAAGTACACAATTAATGGCTACGCTGATGGAACATTACCAGGTACTGTTCAGGCTTGTGTGAAATGAAACTACCATTGGTGAAGACTGAATATTACCTTTGCTTGCTTTTCGTGAAAGAGAAAGGGAATGTGGAGGAATGAGATACATCCTCACAGACATATTCTAAAAAAGGCTGTACATTCTAGAAGAGAAACTGTGTAGCTGGAAGGAAGTCCTGCCATACTGCTGATAAGAACAAGAAGATTACTTCTAAGAAGAGTTCTGCTCGAAGAACAGAATTATTAACTTCTAAAAAGAACCCAACAAGAAATCCCTCATATTTTTTTACTTAGCTGATGAGAAAAGAGTGATGTGATTAAGTGAACTGCTGGTTTAACAGCGTATGGAACCTACTAGGTGAAGAACTTCCTGGAAGTGGAAAATAAGTTACCATTAAATTAGACAATTAAGTGGGAAGAATATGAAGGTGGTAGTTGGGCTATTCTGTTCCTAGTGTTTTCACCTTGTTTTAGTAAGGAGCTACTTTCATATCTCTGTCTAGTCCATTGAGCAAATACAAAAGACTGCCTTAGGTGTTGGGTTTTTTTTAAACAGATATTGAATAGGGTAGTTACTGTCACTAGATACAGCTTTGTTCTTAGCTTGGTGTTGTCAAGGCATACACAAAACCAGACAGGGCAGCTACAAAAAACCAATTTATTCTAACCCGAAAACCACCACGCACTTCAACAAAATATATTACAAATTTGGATGCAAGTTGGGAGTTATCACTACACAACTGGATTTAGGAATTTGTGACTATTCCTCTAGAAATATGACTAAAAATGTGCACACACTCACTCAGTAAAAGGCAGAAAACCTCTCCCTTAAGGGTAGCCAGCAAATCACTCACCCACACGGTGGGCAAGGGCTCCCTCGATGATACCCAGCTCACCAGTATGGGGCAGTGGGCGCTCTCAATCCTGGGAAGTTTCCTTGGACAGTATCCTGATCCAAGGGGAGGGGGGGTCCTGGACTGCAGACCTACTGCTCTGAGGAGGAACAACTCAAATTTGCTCTCCAGCAGGGCCCTGTTTATACCTGAGTCAAGTCTGGCTGTGAGCAATTTCCAATTTGCTCAGGAGCCAGTGAAAAAAAGACACGGTAAACAAAGTCACCAGGCCTTGATGGCCGTCCTTGCCAGGTCCTTGGAGTGGGCCTGTAATCAGATCTTTTGCAGGGCATGGTCTCTGGTCTTTTGCAAAGCCTGTTCTCTGGGAGGATATAACTGCCACACTTGGATCCTTGCCTTTCTCTCTCTCTTTTTTTTTTTCCTCCTTTTTTTTTCTTTTTTCCCCCCTCCTCCTCTTCTCCAATCTAGGACAGATCAGCTTTCCAAAAGAAGCTACTGGTTTTCTTCTTTCTTCTTCAGCTTGCTATAAGTCAAGTTGCCAATTACATGTAAGATTTAAACACCCATCTTCCACTTACATGCAAGATTCTGGTATCTTTTCTATTCACAAGCTTCTGAAACTTTCTCGTGTTGCAAAGACTGATCACAGGAGTCTGAGATATTTTTAATCTTTTTGAGCAAAATTAACTTCAGATCTAGTATGCATAGGGAACTTGCATGATTTGCCTGTATTCTGAACCCTACTTTAATTTCTCTTTCAGATTTAGAGGCTTGTGCATATGACAACATTAGCTGGCATTTGATAGGAATGAGTTCCAAGCCAGAAATTTTCTCCATTCATATCAATGGCCAGTCCATGGAGCAACGACATCGTCGAGTTTCTACTGTTAACCTCGTGGGAGGAGCATCAGCCACAGTAAACATGACAGTGAGTGAGGAAGGAAGGTGGCTGATATCTTCTCTTGTCCAAAAGCACCTGCAAGGCAAGGAAACATGTATTTATTAGCCAACTGTAGAATTGCCTTTCTCTTCTTTAAGTCCCAAATGGCTTCTACTGCTTTGCAGTGGTGTAGTCACTGTTTCAAATGGTTGTCATTTCACTAAAAACCACTGGAGAACAGGATGTTCTGTTGGAATGAGAAGGGCACAATGAACTAAAAGGCATTCTTATCTGCCGTTTTTCTGCTGTGTGTAGATCACAGAGCAACATTGGATTAGTACTCTAGCATCTAAGTCTCTGTGAGCTGTTCAGATTAGCACCATTATAAAATGAGTAAAGAACCACTCGTTTCCTGAGAAATTGAGTGCTTTCAGTTAAGGGTCACTCAATCTGATGAGAAAACTTGCTGTTTATCATTTGAAAGTGGGTATCTCAGCAGTAATAATGATTCTGTTTTAAAGAATGTCTGTCTTAGAAGAGCCAGAAGACACGTTTTGAAAACAAACAAACAAAAAACAGGAAAAAGCATAGCCTTCTATCCGTTCAGCTTTTTCTATCTGCTCAGTATTTTCAAAGACGGTTAGTTGAGAGAGCTTCTGTATTCCATTTGATTATTATGGGCTCCTTGGAAGGCTCTCAGCCTATATATAGTTTAAATGGATGCAGGCTTTTCAAGCCTGAAAAGGGGGCAATCAGGTAAACAAATGTTTGCTGGCAGCTGTAGCTAAAGAAATGAGAAATGCAGTAGAAGTGGTACAGGTTCATACAATGGAAAATCACTATGGTACTGCTTCTTCTTAATTAGCTGGAATGCATGGTTACCTCACTGTAAGAGACTGCGGGGACAAAGAGGTGAAGAAGAGTCGTCTCTCTTTAAAAGAACGTCTTATGGTCAAAACCTGGGAATATTTCATTGCTGCAGAAGAAATTACTTGGGATTATGCCCCAACTATTCCAGACAGCCTTGACAGGTAAAATAATACTTTGTCAGCATAATGTGGAATGTTAACATGAATTTACAGAATAACTTGTGTTGGAGAGGACCTCTGGGGATTCAATGACAAAGCAGAATCCAACAGCAAAGTTGGATCCAGTTTCACAGGGCCTTATCCAGTTGATAAGTTGATTCATTGTCTCCAAGGATGAGGACTCTTCAACTTCTCTGGGCACCTTTGCAACCTCATAGTGAAAAAGTTTTTCCTTATATTTAATCCGACTTTCTCATGTTGCACCTTGTATCCGTTGAATCTTATCTCTTCACTATGCAGCACTGAGAGGAGTCTGTTTCTGTTTTCTCTGTAATATCCTGTTTGATAGTTGAAGACAAAAATAAGATGCTTCCGTAGCTGTGACTTCACATGACCCATTAAACTGAGATTTTGCTTCTGTGTCATGTGCTCTAGCTCCCTAATAACCGTGGTGGCCCTCTAATGGGGAGCCTGAAATACGAAGATGACTTAGAAAGTTCCCTAAGTAGAATACAAGCCTCTTCTTAAAATTTTCAACATGAATTCCACAGAAGTAAACAACCTTTAAGAGGATGGGAAAGGGAGAAAATATTTCTGGAGAACAGAAGTTTTTAAACGTTCAGTACAATAGAGTGTTTAAGGAATGGGAGAAAGAGAGATCTCTCTACAAACGACCTTTGTATGACACAAATGTAGATGTAGCAAAAGTCATAGTAAGTAAGTATACGGAGATATTTTGTTCAACTTAAGGTAAACAGAAGGAATTCAGTATTGTGAAATGAGGTCACAGCACACAATGCTGCCATTGCACTTTAAGGTTAAATATGTAGCCTGTAAATTCCCTACTGCTAGAGTACCAGTGATTTTACAAGCTGATATTCGTTCGAACCTTGAATGATTTAAACATAACAAGATAAATTCCTTACCCTGTATGGGGTGATAATATCATATACCTCCTCAGAATATAGTATTCACACAGCTCTTAAGTATTCCTCCTTCTTTGGTATGATTTGCTTCCCTTCTTACTTGCTCTTGAACTGCATGGAGCAAACTTTTATATCTGTCCCTGCTGGTTACATGGCATTACTTAACTGCCTCAGTACACTAACTTTTCCTTCTCTGTTCAAAATTACAAGGTTTATCCCTGTTGAGTAACACTTTTCGAAGTGCAAGTAACTAGAACAAATGTGTTACTCTGTGTTACTTTACAGTATTTATTCTAGTTTTGCTCTCAGCATTAACAATTGTAATGTTTTTGAAGCTGAGTATAACACTTCTTATTGTATAGTGTTTGACTAGAATCAAGATTATCAGTTCCTGTTTCTTCTAGAGTCTTTGCTAGTAAAAGCAAATCAGTTTATTTTTTCTATGCTCAACTATGCTTATGTAAAGGAAGACTGAAAATCTTGAAAATGTCACTGCTGCTTCTTCGGTTTGTTACTTTCTTGCATATATACTCTATTAAATTCAGTATAAACTCTAATACTAATTGGATGTCTGTGATACTAAAACAAAAATAACATTCCAAGCTGCTTCTTACCTACTTTAGCTTAAAATTTTGGATGAAGAACATTAGATTAATTTAGGGTTTGGATTTTTTTTTTTTTTTAAGCAATGAGGTTTCTATCAGTTGCTTCAGTACTGATTCTGTATTCTCAGATAAGTCACTATTGAAGTTTTGTCAATCATTTGTCTTTTCCTTTATTTTTAAGACACTATAAAGTGCAGCACTTGGACAACTTCTCAAATCTCATAGGCAAAAAGTATAAAAAGGCTATTTTTAGGCAATATACCGATGCCAGCTTCACTAAACGTCTGGAAAATCCTCGTCCCAAGGAAACAGGAATCCTGGGTCCTGTTATCAGAGCTCAACTCAATGACAAAGTCAAAGTAAGTAACATTAATGCAAAGATCATTTATACTGTGGAATAATTTTGTTGGGCAGAAATATGAGAAAGCTAGTTTGATCTGGGTTTTTTACCAGAAAAAGTGTTACAAACACTGGTTCTTTTAAAAGGGACACTTACAAGCAACAGTGTTTACCTTAAATTTTTCATCATTCCCTCTATACTTGCTGTGATTGTGCTTTATTTTGCAACACAAGCACACTTCTTTTGCACTTTTTGAAAAATAGAACTATATGTTGACGTTGATCTCAAAGGGAAAAAAGGTAGAGCCGGGTGAGCTTCTGGGGGGATTTGGATGTGAGGCCAAGCTTCAGAAGCCCATCATTCGTTATGTTGTTATTATTTTTTCTAGCTCTTTTAGGCAATGATACTCAGTTTTCATAGTTAAATGTTCTTTCATGGAGCTGTGAATTGAAACTATGTCATCATTCGAGCCAATCACCCAGGCCAACAACCAAGAATCACGCAGTCGCTCACTCGCTCTTTCCCCGACCCCGTCTTCACAGAGATGTGGAGGGAGAAACAGCAACTAAAAAGGTTCAAAGATTGAAATTAAGGACAGGGAGAGTAGTAGTCTACTCCTTAAGATAATGCATGAAAAGACCAGAGCAGACTTGGGGAGAAGAACTTAATTTACCACCATCACTTTTTGGAGTAGATTAGTGAGAGGAATACATAAATAAATGCAACCTGATCTTAAATATGCTTCCTCCCCGCCCCTTTCATCTTCTCAGCTACCTCCTCCTCTCCATCGGTGCAAGGGGGGCAGGGAGTTGGGTTGTGGTCCATCTGGTCATTACTCATTGTCCATGGCAGCTCCTTCTTCTTGAGAAAGAGGGCTCCTCGCAGTGTCTCCTTCATGTCGCATGGTGTCCACCTTACAGGAGGCAACCCTCTTCCTCCTCATGAGTCACCCTCCTCGGGGTCACGGCTTGCTTTGGGCACGTCCTCTGCTGCTGCTTGCTCACTCTCCCCTCTCACGTGGGGTTCTGCACATACTACCGCATAATGGACATTCTCACTACTGTCGATCCCCTCAGCTGGCAAGCAGTCACCTTCCTGCCATCTCAACCACCACGGGGCTCCAGGGAAAGGTTCTGCTCTGGTGGCCTTCTCCCCCTCTTTCTGCTCCTGCACCCTTCCTCTTCCTTTTTCTTCTCAGGACCGTGTTGCTTTGTTGTCCTCTTGCCTCCCCCTCCTCCAGCAGAAAAACTCCCCAACATAAAATACAGGACAGATCAAGACAAGAGGAAACCAAACAAGGAAGAAAAACACTGGGGTCACCTCTTAAACACCTTGATGGCAGAGGTGCTGATTGGCCTGGCCCTGGCCAAAAGTGGCTCCAACTCCTACCTGGGGGTGGAGGAGGCTCCCAAAACTTTGCAAGGGTCATCCTACACAGCTCTCCTCCCAATTAGCAAAACTCGACCAGAGCCTAAACTCATGACAAACTACAAAGCATTTGTGTTATGAATTTGTGCTGCTGTCACATTCTTTTGTCAACTTGGTTTCACTTAAGAATGCATCACAAAGTTTCATGACCTTTGATTGCCACCGTGACTGTGGCTCTGATTAGCACTTCTTTTTTTTTCTGGTTTCATGAAGACATTTTGCCATTTTCTCCCATATCCCCTTTGGGTCTTGGAATCTGGGACAAGATGTGCTTTGAAATCTGTTTAAATTTTATTTCTCCCATATTGGAGGTTCTTAAGAACTTTAGTCAGTAACTTCATGTTCCCCGAGATAGTGTGTGCCTAGTTGCTGGAAGAACAAGTGTTCTTTTTAGTTTTTTCAGAGACCAGGTATAATAAGCTGAACTTCACTCAGTGAGCTCTACAAAGCCCAGCAGCAGGGTACCAGCATTTAGACTGTGGGTTTGTATTATCAGAGAATATTTAAGCCATCTCTTTGCCTTCCCAGCACTTCCCAGGCTGAAAACAAGCAAATTCTAGTGTAGTTGAAACTTTGTGGTATATTCAGGCAAGGATTTGATGAATACTAAAGGGTTTTGTCTTTTTTTATTTTCTTTTGCCTCTCAATATAGATTGTATTCAAAAATAAGGCCAGTCGACCCTACAGCATTTACTTTCATGGAGTGACGCTTTCAAAGGAAGCGGAAGGAGCTGATTATCCTCTGGATCCCACAAGTAAGAAATTTGTGAATTACTTTTTGCAAACCACTACCTACTTGTGGAGGGTTTTGTTGTTTTGAAGGAGATGCTGTGCCTAGGAATGTGCATGACTGGGAGACCTCAATTCTATGCGATACCTCTGCTGACCTGTTGTGTTGTCTTGTAGAGAAACCAAGGTACTATCTGCAAAGCATAGACAAATACTCTTTTTTGATGTCTTAGTTTTCTGAGTTTGCTTATGATTTCAGAGAGAGACAAAAGTTCAGCTATCTCAGAGGTAGCTTGAAATGGCGTAACCACACCAATTTCTCTAGAAGGTGCAGCCTGATGTTATATAAGGACCTGGCTCTAAGTTTGCATCATTACTGTTCTCTTTCTTTATGTCTCCTTAGGCAACGGTACCCAGAGTAAAGGAATTGAACCAGGGAAGACATACACTTATGAATGGCAAATTGATAAAAGAGATCAACCTACTGCACAGGATGCACAATGTATCACAAGGCTATATCACAGTGCTGTAGACATTGAGAGAGATATAGCCTCTGGACTGATTGGCCCACTTCTAATTTGTAAAAGTGAAGCATTGACACAGAAGGGTGTGCAGGTAACATGTTTAGCAGATTTTAGAGATAGATTTTGTTCAGATAACATTATTTGATCTTCAGTGAATTTGGTTTTACTCCCCTTACAGGACTGTCATGTAGAGAGCAATTAAACCAATAGGCTTCTAAAGAAATGACTTGAAGAAACAGTCTTCGGTTCACAGCAGCAGAGGAGTTATATTCTTATTTTCTTAGCAAGAGCAGCATTTCAACAAAAGATCAGCCTGACTTGAAAGCCTATTTCTAGACTCGATAATAAACTGTCCTACTCCTGTTACTCCTCCACACTCTAAAGGCATTCAGATCTGACCTGGTCCCTTTCTGTAACTGATATAATTCAACAGGATCTGACAATTGCGGGTATCACTGACACCAGAGCAACCCAAACAGCATGGGAGGGTTCTGGGAGAGTGGTTCTCTTTGCCATCCATTGAAATCTTGCTTGGCAAAGACTTGACCATCACTTGGAAGGAGAAGAAAAGTCAAAAGCTTTTGTTAGGTCAAAGCAGGAGGCTGATTCTTTCACAGAAAGCCCAGTCGTCTACCATCTGCTTGTCAGCAGTGTTAGTGGCTCGCTCAGCACTCCATGACAGGTTGGTTGCAGTAGTAAGATCGTCACCTTGAAGTCTTGACCCTCTACTCCCTTTCACTTAGTCCTTGGATCATGCTTACCACAGCTCTGGTGAAGTGTATATTGTTTACATAATGAGGAAGAAAGATGGTAGGACTGAGTCCTTAGTACACGTTTTTGCTTAAAAATGTAACTGCTGTGTTGATTGTCTTTCAGAAAAAGGCAGATGGGGAGCAGCAGGCGATGTTTGCTGTGTTTGATGAAAATAAGAGCTGGTACATAGAGGATAACATCAAGAACTACTGCAGCAACCCTGCCAGTGTCAAAAGGGATGATCCCAAGTTCTATAACTCAAACATAATGCACAGTGAGTGGGATTTCAAGCTGAATATTGTGAAAGCTCATGTGAACTTGAGTATTCAGTGATTGCTTGTTCTCAGATGTAGTGCAAGCAGGGAATTCTCTAGTTAGTGAACTTCTAACTATGCCAGGTGACACTGTACAGAAATATTCAATATTTGAGGTACCAGGCTGACTCTGGACCCTGAAGCAAAGGCAAGAGCTATTTAACTTTGACCCAGCACCCTACTGCCTTAGAGATTCTATTTACAGAGCTGGAATCTCCGTCAAGGCTGTTGTGGATTCAGCCCTGTCCCAGTCTCTTTCAAGGCACAAATGTGAGTCCAGTTCAGTGGACTGACGTCAAAGAAGAGGAGGTTTTACAAGTCTTACTCTGAAACTATTGAAACCACTTCTATTTTGCTTTCCTTTTAGCAATAAATGGCTATGTGTCTGACAGCAGTGAAATCCTTGGATTTTGCCAGGATAGCGTGGTTCAGTGGCACTTCTCCAGTGTTGGCACTTACGATGAGATTGTTTCTGTTCGCCTTTCTGGGCACTCCTTCCTATATCAAGGGAAATATGAAGATGTGTTGAACCTTTTCCCAATGAGTGGAGAATCGGTCACAGTGGAGATGGACAATGTTGGTAAGTGGTCACACTATAGCATTTGACAGCTCTTCTAAGACTTTTTTTTTTTTTATCTGCAGTTATAAGGACTTACCTAAATAGGAAGGAAAGCTTTTCAGATAAACACAGTGCTGGAAATTGTTGAATCACCCCCCCGTGCAACTGACGTGTACGGAGTTTTGTTGGCTGCCCAGACTTAGCACACAGCATAATTCTATGTAATACTGAGGCTTTTGAGGCTTTTGGGGGGGAATTTGTTGGACTTTTTTTTTAACACAGTATTGGTGTTAGCAACAATCATTTTACAGCAGTTCTAAGATTCCTTGGAAACAATCCAGTATCAGCTCCACTGTATGATTGTGAATTCTTCCACGTGCTTGTCCATCCCAAGTTAGCTAAAATGGGCCAAAGCTGTCTAATTATGCTAGTCATTATTGGACAAAGTAGCTACACCTCGGCTTAGGCTCGTGGTCATTTAGCCACAGTAAGGTCAGCCTGACCGTATCGAATCACCAGTCCATCAGTATACATCTCGAGATCTAGCTAGGATTAATAACCTATCTTGAAAAGGTGACACTAGAACCCATGTAGTCCACACTTACAGAATTACCTGCAAAAGGACAGAGATTCTTCCTCATTGAAGGCAGTGTTTAGTACTTATCCTAAAATTCAACAAGGTTTAGGTGTGCTTATCCTATTTGAAATACCAAGGTTGGTTTGTATCTTTTATCTATTTAAATAATGAGTTCAAAGCTTGTTTTCAGTGATCACACAGCATCATGACCTTATACAGTAAAAATTTATTCTATGTTAAGTAATTCTTATTGTTCAAGATTAGGGAATCATTAGATGTTACGGAAACCTCTCCAGTAATGAAGTTGTAATTTTGCTTCATTTTAGTACCTGGTCTTTCCTTCCATTCAGAGCATGTTTGTTTTGTGGGTTTTCTTTAATTTGTTGTTATTAGAAATCAGGAAAGCTATGCAGATCACTTCAAACTCTGATAAATACAAAAAAAATTGTATGTGACGTTTTTAATTAAAAAACCCTACTTTTCTCAAAGTCTATCAATTCTGTCTGTTTTGTAATTTCTGTTAGTTCCAAAAGCAAACTATAACAGGCAAAGAAAATGATTTAATGCTGTTCAGAGAACAAAATACGATCTGTTTCCCTTAAAATCCTAATTCCAAATGGAGAAGTTATCTTATGACTAGGTTTTGGAAGAATTATTAAAACCTTTAATTCAGATTGACATCTTAATGTTTTGTGTCCAGATTGGAAATTCAACTTACTTCATTCTTTTAAAGATCCTCCTTTATGCATTTAAAGGCTTTTAAAATTCTATGTTTGTCGCATGTTTGTTAACATTGCCTGAGAACGTTATTTTTTCTGTTTAGAATGCTCTATCTGTGTGACAATACATACACAATACATACAAACACTAAGGACAGGACAAAATTAAAACTTATGTTCACTCTCCTAACTATTGCATATTAGAAACACACTTTTGTTTCAATTGCAGGTACTTGGCTCTTAGCATCCTGGGGTACCCCGGAGATGAGTTACGGCATGAGGCTGAGATTCAGAGATGCCAGATGTGACTATGAGGATGATTACGCATTTGGTTTCATGGATGTCACTTACACCAAGACTGATAAAAAGGCTCTTCCCACCTCAGTTGAAGACGATGTGCAAGAAGGAGGCGATCAGGAGGATTCAGATTACCAGGATTACCTGGCTTCTTTTTACTCCATCCGAAGCTTAAGGAAGGCAACTGGCGATGAAGAAAAACAAAACCTTACAGCACTGGCCTGGGAACAATATGAAGGTGCTGATGCTGTGAGTTCTGAGGTGGCAGCTGGCTCAGGTCTGACAGCTATAAATAGTAGTGAATCCACAAACATCTCTAAGTTCTCAGAAACTCATATCACTCCTCTTACCCCAGTTGAGGCTGAGACATTCCAGTCAAATCCCACATGGGTCACAGCAGAAGAGGACTTATTTTTAGCTAGCACAAGTGATAGAAGGGCTGACTTGGTATTTGAGAACAGAAGCCAAAGCAATTTTGAAATAGATCATGGTAATATGTCTGCAGGTGAACACTTACTGAGCAGTGGGGAAGGGCAAATGAATGTTGCAGAAGAGCTTCCAGATGATGGGAAGGACAGTAATATTTTTTCAGAAAAGCATCCAGAGGAAAGCATGGGAAAAGGAAATAACATTAACAGTAAAACGAAAAGGCAAAACTCACTAGCCATTAAGTTTTACTTTGTCCAAAAGATGAATGCTCTTCTAAAACATATTCGAAATAAAAATGAGTCATTTTCTGACTTGACGAGTGCACTTCATTCTGTGCATCATACAGAGAACACATCTGATATTGACATGGTGGGAACGAACCAGCTTCCAAATGACTATGACGATGAACTGGAAGAGGAGGAAACCAAGGTGGAAAATGCCACTCAAGCACTTAACTTGACACTGGCTTTGGACCTCATTGTAGGAGAAGGGTCTAATGTATCCAGCCTCTCTGGACCCAAGCTATCCAAAGATAAACAAGCAGGTGGTTTTTCTTTAGATCATACATTAGGCAATATACGCCCTAATTACAATCCTGCCTTAGTGAAGAACTTCCTAGAAGCATCATTGCCCAGTTCTGGGAAATATTCATCTAAAATGACAAATGAGGAATGGAATTTGGTGTCTGCAAAGGGGAGTCTGGAATTAGAGGCAAATTTAGATAAATCTGTTAGTGGTAAGTTAAATCATGGTGGCAGAAATGGTACAGCGCTCATAAATAAGAAGAATATGAAGAAGTATCAAGAGTTTTCACATTTAATGGGAGAAAAACAGAAAGGGAGCCACGTGCACCCTGGTCTGAAAGGAGAGGAGGGGAAGAAAAACGAAACTTTGAGTACACCTGGAACCTTCATCAAGGTTCGAAGGAAAAAAAAGGAATATACAGAAATGACTCACTTGCTGAACCCAAGGAGTAAGAAGCCCCAAAACCCCACCAATTCTACAGCAGGGTTTGGCCGTGCGTTGTTCCCAACTAAAACCAACCACACGGTGCTGCCATGTTGCACTAACACCACAGGGGCGCCCAGTGAGGCCAACCATACAGTGGAACTGAGAAGAGCCAGGCACGGGGGGTTGCTAAATTATACACTCACCCCACGGCAGCTTAAGCCATCGATCATGATTGGGCTTCCCCAAGGAAACGGAGACTACGAATACGTTACGGAAGGATCTGACATCGAAGAAGTATCGGGTGCTGAATACGAGTATCAGTATGTGACGTTTGATGACCCGTACATGACAGACCCAAAAGTGAATATCAATGAACAACGTAACCCAGAGAACATTGCTGAACATTACCTGCGTAGCAAAGGGAATGAGAGGAGATACTATATTGCAGCTGAAGAGGTCTGCTGGAACTATGCAGGATACAAAGAAAGGTTTGGCTAAATGATTTGCTTTCCTTTTGCATGCCACCCTGATACGTACTAGCAGGGTGTTGATTTACATGCTGATAAACTTTAAAGTATCTGTAATGTGCTGTAGATGTGGCACTTCAGGATACAGTTTAGCAATCATGATGGTATTGGGTTAACAGTTGAACTAGGTGATCTTAGAGATCTTCTTCAACCTTTATGATTCTATGTGATTTCCAACATTTCAGTTTCAGAACCCTAAGAATTTTCCATGGGACGCTGGAGTCCTACCTAGAGTGTCATAGGGAGAGATTACTATAATCAAGAATAAAACAACTATGACCTCTATCTCCACCCACCCCCCTTTTTTTCCCTTACCCACCTTCTGTAGATTTACTAGAAATACTCTATAAAACAGAAGTTGAAAAATCCACTAGAAGATGTCAAGAGGGAAACTTCCAGTTAGTTTTGTTGTATTTTAATGACCTATTTTACTTCCTTCTTAAGTTCTTAGATTCTGTAGTAGAGACAGGATAGAGACATTCTTCTATAAAGTCTTTCAAGGAATTTAATGGACCGACTCATCTGATATTAGGCTTATAGGCAGGATGAAATCAGAGTTTCTGACACTATCAAGAAGTGGCTCTGGTGTCTCAGTTCTCTGTTGTAAAATGGGATAATAGAAGTCTCCAACTTCACAAGGCTGCAGTGCTGAAAAATATATCAAAGATGCAAAGTGATTAACCACACCGGTCACTGCCTCAAGTCAAAAATAAGGCTGCATGAATTCTTGCATTGTTATTCCTACTGTTTAGAGAAATCTGAAGGTGGACTGGAACACAAAGCCTAATGTAGAGGGGTTTTCTTACATTTTCACAGGAAAGGCTGGCCACTATGCCACAGCAGAGTATCTGTGACTTGAGAGAAACTCTGTACTAAAAATTCGTTATCTTAACTCACACAAATTAGAAGCGTGTACAAATTCTCACACAAATTCTACAGTGTGTAGAATTCCTAGTCACTTTTCATCGACAAGCTGAACTTTGGGATTCTTGAAGTGAACAAGACCAAAACCACCACAACTTCAGGTTTTTATCAAAAGTAGCAAAACGGGAGTGGAAAAAAAATATTTGTACAAGTTCAGCTCCAAACATATGCTATTTCTCAAACTGAATTTTCATTTTATTTGTTGTCTTTCTCCCCACGCTTTTTTCAGTATTCTTCAGGTTTACTCCTGCCTCCTCTCAGTCCATACAAATGGCACTTGCAAAAATGGCAGAAACCACAGTTTCATTTGCACACTTGCAAAATAAAGAAATCCTTATGCTCAGAGCTCTGGATAGATCTCCCCAGTGAGGTTCATCCTCACTAGTGCAAGGGGTTCCAGTGAACCTAACAGAGCCCATGGCACATATAATGTCGGTGTGTGGAAGAGCTGAAAACCAGCCTTTCTTCCTACTGTATGACTTAGGTTAAGTTTCTGGGTTTTTGCAGAATTGACAATGAGGCAAGCTTTGTAGGGAGTGATAATATGTTTTATCAGAATAATACTTCTATTTAAGATCTGGAGAGTGTTTTGAGTGCCTAAAATCTTTTTTTTTCTTACCAACTCTGTGTTGCAAAATGCAGATATGATTAAATGTAAAGTGTGTTTCTGTTAGAGAAGGTATATCTGTGAGACAGTAGGGTATAGGTAGTGGGATCACTACACTCCGAGCTAAACTCCGATTCAGAGTTTAAGGCTAATGTTAAAATAGGAAAGTGGAGCTCAAGTGGCTTTTCAGAGACTAGCTAGAGTTTTTTCAGCTATAGATGACCAAATCTTTGAAAGATCTCATATACAGCTGTAGAATTAGAATTGCTTAAACACTACTAGTCATGCTTTTCAGAGTCATCTGACATTAATTTCTGTGGTTATCCTTTATATGCTAAAATCTTCCTGCTGCACAAGTTCTCAGATTTCATCAAAGCTATTACTTCTGATCCACTGTGTGGGGTTTTTTTAATTGGGGATTTCCTTTCAGTACAATGACGAATGACAAAAGCTGTAAAGATGGCAGCACATATAAAGTGGTTTTCCAAAGCTATACGGACAGCACCTTTACGACTCTCCAGGATGAAGACGAATATACAGAACACCTTGGCATCCTGGGGCCAGTTATCCGGGCTGAAGTGGATGATGTTGTCCTAGTAGGTGCATGTTTTGAATATGTGTACGGGATAAGATTCTTGTGGCCATCTTACAGTGTGACATAGAATGGGTTTAGAAATACCACAGATTTTTAAAGGATCATGAGGGGAAACAGTTTTCAAAACCAGAAATTGCAGTGTGGACACAAAAGCACAGTGGTGTTTGAGACACATCCTTTTTTTCTTTACCCATGGCAAATTAATTTCTGTTTTTATGTTCTATGTTTTCCATCATTAAATACTGGCTTAACAGTAATACTGACTCACGTAAAATGAGATTTAATTTTAACATTAAAAAATAAGAAGTTTTTTAAATGCAGATTGCACTGAAGATACTACTTTTTATATGTAAGGGGAGCTTTCTAATTTTTTAGAAGAAATAAATAAGTTTATACTCACAAAGAATATAGATATTTCTCCAAAAACTGTATTCTCTTCAGGAAACTTCTGCTGTAAATGGGTTGTAAATGTTGCTGTCAACATTTAGTTCTAATACAAACAAGCAGGATGGAGAGGAACTGTATCCTTGGTTGATACAGTGCTATATTTGCATTAGGAAGCACGTTGCTGTCGAGTTTCCCTTCTCTCATCCTTCTTCATCCAGCCTTCCAACGCACAGGGATGGGCGTAGATGGGGAAAGTAGGTCTCGCCACTTTCTACTTATTTATTTAGGAGTAGTGCACAACAGGAACACCTTGAGCCACATTAAAAAACCTGGGTAACAAGAAAGACTGTTTTATCTTGGGAATATCATCCTCTAAGGAGAGGTGAATATGTTATCTCCCTGTCCTCAGGCTTCTCTGGGACAGGTGAGAAACACTGATTTTGGTGAGAGGGGTACATACAGCTCTGGTGTTAACCATTTTTTGCCCTTCTTTAGTGCAAATGTGTAGCAAAGCCTAAGAAGTAGAAAATCCCCAGCTCACTGCTCGCTGTAACTAAGAAAAAGTCCTGGGAACCCAAGCTCAGTGGAAGACGAGGAGTTAGACTCAGGCTTTCTACTCTTTAATTAACCACCTGCATCAAAGGGGGTGACTCTACATGGGGACGTCAGAAGCTATCCCTGCCCACTTTGCCAGGCACAACGTAGCCTGTAGTTATTATACAGCTCTTGACCCTGTTTTCAGGTCATGGAAATGTGTTGTGTGAGGAATTTGTTTTAAGCCTGAATTTGCTGAACAGAATCTATTTTTTTTTTCTCTAGGTTCATTTTAAGAATCTAGCATCCAGACCATATTCCCTCCATGCTCATGGGCTCCTCTATGAAAAGTCCTCTGAGGGAAGCATTTATGATGACGAATCTTCAGCTTGGTTTAAGGAAGATGACCAAGTTCAGCCAAATAACAGCTATATATATGTATGGTCTGCAAACAGGCGATCGGGACCTATGCAGTCAGGTTCAGCGTGTCGGTCCTGGATCTACTACTCCGATTTAAATCTGGTAAGGGAATCTAAATAGAAGTGATGGAGTCAATCACAGAATCACAGAAGTATTTATGCTGAAGAGATCACTAGAGATCACCTAGTCTATCTCCCACAACTCAAGCAGGATCAGCTGGAATAGGATCATGTCCAGTTGGATTTGGGTGTCTCCAGATGATGTTGCTATTTGGCTGTAGAAATGTAAGCTGCAGAACATGTTTTGGATAGCTGTTCCAATCTGACAATCTCTTACACTCAGTTAAAGGAGGATATAAGCTGTTGAAGAAAATGTGTTGGGAAACTCTTTGGTAGACTGAGCAGGTGAAAGTAAAGATGCAAGGCAACAGAAATTCTGGTCTCTGCTTTAAATTTTTAGAGCCTGATGCATTTCTACAGAATCGACATCTTTTGGGAAATCCACTTTTACATCTAATATGAGTTTATTACCTTCTAGGAGAAAGATATTCATTCTGGCTTGATTGGGCCAATACTGATCTGTGAGAAAGGAACCTTCAGTAAGTCAAACGACAGCAGAACATTGACCCGAGACTTTTTCTTGCTCTTTATGGTCTTTGATGAAGAGAAAAGCTGGTACTTTGACAAACGTTCTAGAAGGCCTTGTACTGAGAAGACCCAAGAAATGCAGCAATGCTACAAATTCCACGGTACTTATTTAATTTTGCCAAATATTCAGTTTACTGGGCTGGAGGGAAAGGTGTTAGGGGAGTTATTTCAGCTCACAGTGCCTTTGAACATGCCTAAATTCTACACGTTAATTATGTGAATGTGTGGGGTTTTTGTTCTCCATTGTACCCATGATAGTCACAATTTTATATGTAAAGATTAGCATTGGGTGGAAATTTGTTATTAAAATGAAGAAAGGACATACTAGACTGAAACTTTCAACACAAAGTCTGTCTCTCAGTCACATACATCTACACCCCGTATTTTTTTAAAAAACCCACAAAACCAAAAAAAAACCCTCTTTCCAGTAAGAAGCTAATACTGTGAAAACTTTTTTTTGGCAAGAAATTTTAAAAATACTGTAATAATTTGATAAATCAACTACTTCTATGGAGGAATTCAAAGCAGCTGTAGGACAGCCCTTCATAAACTACCTCTCTGTGGATACAGAGATTTTAATAATGTACAGTTAAGTGGCTGACTACTCAAAGGTAACCTTTTTTTCTCTTTAAAGTAGTGGTCAGTTATGAAACTCTGTGTTTCTGTCCTTGAAAATCTGATGATTATGTACTATAAGGGAAGTGGTTGAATCGCGATCCTTGGATGTTTTTAAAGGCTGTGTCAATGTGGCACTTGGGGACATGGTTTAGAAGGGGGTAGAGTTAGATAACGGTTGGGCTTGATTATTTTAAATGTCTTTTCCAACCAAAACAATTCTACGATTCTCTAATTTTATGTTTGAAAAAAAGCATGTTTAGAAGTGAAATCTGCCTTTTGAAAATGTGGTCTATGACTGTAGGGCTGTGGAATGGCAAGCTGCAGAAAATGTTTTGGATCACTGTCCTTTCTTTTGGGCCTGATGTTCCCATCTGACATTTCTTACATGTCTTTTTTCTCCTGGCTGACAAGTTGCAAGGAAACGGTGCTTGAATCCTCTGGTGAGGTCCTTGGATTTTTTGAATTGATGTACGTAGGTTATAAAGTGTCTAGCACTTTGAAAAGAGAAAAGTAGTGTCTTCCCCACACTCATTACTTTATTAAAGATTTTACTTATTTTATTAACTACGTTCTAGCACTTTCAGACCTGTTTTGTGAATGGTTCTCCTCAGTAACGATACTTTGTTTTCCCCAGCTATTAATGGGATTACATACAATTTGCAAGGCTTGAGGATGTACAAAGGTGAACTGGTCCGATGGCATTTGCTGAATATGGGTGGGCCAAAAGACATTCATGTTGTTAATTTTCATGGACAGACCATCATAGAACAAGGAGAGCCTAAGCACCAGCTTGGTCCATACACACTCCTTCCAGGTAAGTACCAGAGCAAAGTTCTAAGGGGTGATCATTGCAGTCTCTCGTCATCATACCAAGGTAAAGGTAAACAGAAGCACAGTAAGAAAGGGCTTGAGAACACTGACGGTTCATTTGTCTGTGATGGGCCAAAGGGAAACCATCACTTTGCACCTCGATTAACACTGTGAGAGAGAGAAAGAAAGATAACTTTGCAACCCTTTAAAACTGGAAATACAAATAAAGTTACAGAGAAAACTTAAGTGCTTGAACAAATTTCTTCCTCTCAAATGCCATGTGATATATATGGAAAGTGAACAGCAGTATGGTCTGTAGCACTACCTGCTGTTTTGCACTTCCCTTGCCACTCGCCAGGTGTATGAGCACGAGCAGGTTTCTCTCCTTTATCACGTCTCTTTTCCTACCCGCAAAGTAAGTCGCAGTGCTGGGCTCGGCCTTGGAAAGTGCTCAGTCATAAAGGTCAGTATTGGAAAAAGGAAGTCAGTACGATAGTATCAGCCACCGATTCCTTGTGAAATGACATATGTACAGTCGAGCAGCAACCCTGTTCCTGTGTCCCAAGGCTTCAGTAACACCAAGTTTCACTAATGGTTGCTGAGAAAGAGTACTGGCATCTGGGCTAAATAGGGTTTATTTTCGTAATGTCAAGGTGAGTGTGATAGAGAAAGAACAAGTGTGAGCCCTAGGAGAATTCTTACGGCCAGGGAGAAAGGAAATAGGCTACAAGCATTCATTAGTCCACAGGATATGCTCCTTTGTCCATCACTGTCAGCAGTGCGAGCATGCGGTCACAGCATTTATGAAGCCTGTATTGCCAGCTACAGATGGTGCAAAACCAACTAAACAAACCAAAACTGGCAAAAAGGAAATCAGAATAATGGGATTTGCTTGTAATAATAGTTTATTTTGATAAACATTAAGTGGTTTGTTCACTGTTTAAGCTTTTTAATTGAACATTTTTTACTATGACATCTACGTTAGTTTTTGTTTAAATGGGAACCAGAATTATCATGTCTAGGAATATAAGAAAAACAATGAAGCCTGTGCTGTGCTTTCTAAAAAGTGCAGCAGACAGCCTAAACTATATCTGCTTCTTGCTCAATCTTTGGCCCTCCTGGGGCAGTCAGAAAGAGAAGGGAGGGCCCATACATCTGATTCTCCCACATCTATTTTTGGCTTCCACATCTATTTTTGGCTTCTTTGCATCCATCCTTTACATTACTTGAACAAAACGCTGGGTCAGCATGAGTAAGAACTGTATTCAGCACCACAGAATTAACATCCCTACATTATGTGATAAACTTAATAGCACTGTTCATTATGTGGCTCAGGACTGTAAATAATGTGCAGATACCTGTTGTTACATACAAACATCTGAGGTTTTGTACTTTGCACCAGGAAAAGGTTAGGTTTTGATCTGGTCACATAGTTCCAATCTCAGTCTCCAGCTGGAAATTGCTTCCTACGAAAAAGATGCTTGAAGCAGTGGTAGTTACTACTCTCTCTGAATGTGTAACAAGTTATTTAATTTTTTTTCTAGATTAAGTCATAGGATGATCTTTGGTTTAATATTGGTAATATCAACAATATAATGTTTATGTTTCCGATACGATTCTCTTCCATTTTTTTCAAGGCTCATTTAGAACAATTGAAATGAAACCACAGAGACCTGGCTGGTGGCTTTTAGACACTGAAGTTGGAGAATATCAGCTTTTCCTATTTGATTATAGAGAAAGGTACTGAACTAAGGTGTTTTGTGGCTGGGGGAGTCAAGCTTTAAAGTCATCTCTACCCTTTCAAGATCACTAAAAATAAATCTGGGAGATTGTTCTGCAAAAACCTGAAGTGGATTCTCTGTGCATTCAAAGAGGGAGTGGAGTGGTTACTGTAAATTTGTTCTGGAAGAAAAGATGCTTAGCCTCCAGCATACTATCTTTGAATTATTTAGTATATTACCTTTATACCTTTAAAATGCTACCTTTGAATTTGAGGTTTCTTCACAGTAACCAGTCAATTAATCTGTTGAGAGAAATTGCAGAGATTAATTTTAGCCTTCTTTGGTAAGAGAGTGGCGATGTTACAGTATTACTAAGAATTGTTCTGAGTGATGTTGTTTAGAAGGCTCCACCAGCCTATGTATTGGAAGAGCCCTCCTTTTCTTTAACAGTAGACTTGCTGTGCTCTCTTTAGAGTGCAGGAATCCCATGGGTCTAGAAAATGGAGTTATACTTGATTCGCAGATCATCGCTTCGCATCATATAGGTGAGTTTATATTTGAAAAAGTCTGGGCATGTTCCTGAATATCATCAGCAAAGTACTGTAGTTCCATATTCTTTTGGCATTGTGATACATCTTACAAGAGCAGTTCAGTAGTGAATCAACTGTCAGGTTTAAAAGCTCTCTAATGCTGCAAGCAGACTGTGAGATGTATTAGGTACCCCTCACCATTGTATTTTAACAGTGTCACAGGTCTACTCCCAGGGAGTCCTCTGTCTGTGGCCTGCTGGATGACCTGGAACAAATCCAGCTTTATCTTTTTGTCTTTTGGGTTCCCTGCTTGAAAATGAACACCCAACATTAAAAAAAGCTTTTGAGATGTGCATGTAGTACGAGATGAGAAGAGACAAAGCACATCTGCTCTGACAGATATGGGAACCTGGCATCCAGAGCAATGACAGTATTTAATTTACCGAGTTTATTCCTTGTATAGAAGTGGGATCATTTGGTAGAAAAATTGATAGAATTTTACAAGAGCAGTGGGAAATCAAGATATACAGGTTGCACATGCAGAAACACACATCCTTTCCCTTGAAATAACAAATTATTTTGGAAAACTGATTTCTCTATGGATTTCATTTTCTTCATTTCCTGCCACAGTGCTATGCAGGTTTGAAATCTGTGATGTCAGGTTTATTCCATGTCAGTAGTTAACACGGAAACCTCTTGATGCAGAGGGGAGCTTTCTTTCATGAATGTAGGGCACAGTTTGTGACTGATCTTGCTGGTGGCCAAAACTTGTTTAGCAAACTCTAGATGCTGGTTCCCAGTCAGTAGACAGTACATTACACAAAAGACTGTTATTTTAAAGTCATTCTGCCAACTGTAAAACTTTGCAGGGTAACAACTGACTTCCAGTTGCTGACCGTGTCCAAATTCCCTAAATTATTAGAGTCTCTTGGGTTTTTATTTTTTCCCAAGCCAGACTGAAAATGAACTGAAGCACTCAACATCAGTAGCTAGTTATAGCCTCCAATTTTTTGCAGCACCTCTCTTTAAATTCTTGCTTTATTGATATTTTCTGTCTAGACTATTGGGAACCTAAGTTAGCCCGACTAAACAATTTTGGAACATACAATGCTTGGAGCACTACAATGACAGAAGAACTCCCTTGGATCCAGGTATGGTTGGTACAACATGTGTTGACCATTGAGTTATAGTTTTCCTACAGCTTGTTTTAGAAGGTCAGACTGCTCCTGTTCTTGCTAAGATGACTGCTGGGGAAAACTTAAAAGGTGTATCAAGTTTGATTGGAGATGCCATAAGTTGTTCATCTATCCTGGAGTCCTCTATTGCTATTGAGGCCTACTGGACAGTTATTCCCACAATTTAGACTGCAACTATTTTGTAGGCAAATGGAATCATTCTTCCTACTGCTCTCTTTTTTCCGTCTGTCTTACCCAACAGTACTTATTATATATATGTGTTTGTTGGGTGATCATTTAAAGTATTGCTTCAGATGACTTTTTGCTTGGTTGGTTTGGATGCTTCTGTGTCCAACTTGACACAGCAGAGTGTGGCTTCACAAGGAAATTAGGCTTATAATTATGGCCTCAAGAACTACATCATTCAGTCACCTTGCTTCTATCTTTTTCTCCCGTCCCAATCACTTTTGCAGCAGACAATTTGCACCCAAATCCTGGGAGGATTTCTTACAAATCTCATTAAAATTGGCAGTTGGGAGGGGAGGAAAAAAAATCCCTCAAAGTAGTGTTGCAGTGTAAGTTCTACAGGTGGCTGTTGTGTTTGGCTTGCTAATATTTTACATGCTAGCAAGTTAAGGTCAAGCAGGGGGAGAAGGTTGGGACCTCTGATATGGAATTGGAAATACTGATGGGAGGAGAAACAGTTTAATAGGGGCCTGGTAGTGAGAAGCTGAGATTACTGCAGTAAAGCATGCAGAGATGTGGAGGGCATATCCTGAAGAACAAGTTCCACTGCTGATAGGAACATCTTGCTGATTTTTTTTTATTATTTTTTTTAAGTACTAAGTGCTTGGATCTGATATCAGTAGGAATGGTAGCTTTTCTGCACTTCAGATACTCGTATGCCTTTTCTCACCGTGGGCAGAGGAAATGGCCTCAAGTTGCACCTGAGGAGGTCTATATCGGATATTAAGAAAAACTTCTTCACAGAAGGGGTTGTCAAACACTGGAACAGGCTGCTCAGGGAAGTGATTGAATCACCATCCCTGGAGGTATTTAAAAGACGTGTAGCTGTGGTGCTTAGGGACAGTGTTTAGACCTGGCAATGCTAGGTTAACAGTTGAGCTCAGTGATCTTGAAGATCTTTTCCAACCTCAATGCATCTTTGATTCTATGGCATCCAAAACTAAAGGGAGCTTATGAAAATGTGAGCCTTTAATTTCTTTACAATCTTTTTTTCTGTCTGTAAAATGGGGATAGCGGCATTCTGCCTGCTACAGAGATGCATATTTTTGAGGTGTCTTTGGTGCTGTGCTGAACACTGTAGAATGGCCTCTGAAATTAAATGCACGCACAAATAAATATGTAAGTGAAGCGAGAGCCAGACAGCATTCATTTGGACTATAGCATCAGGGTGTTATTCCTGAGTGTATTAGTGTTGCGGATGTTAAAATGCAGGGCTCAAAGCTATTGCATAGATGCCAAAGAACGAAATGGATTTGGATGTGCGTTATTGGCTTTCTAAACCCCATTTGCTGTTCCTAGGTGGACTTTCAAAGACAAGTTCTCTTAACTGGGATACAGACACAGGGAGCCAAGCAGTTTGTGAAGTCCTTGTATGTCCAGAAGTTCTTTATTGTTTACAGCAAAGACAAACGGAAGTGGAACACCTTCAAGGGAGACAGCTCACCAGCACATAAGGTCTGTATGTGCCATAGGGGTTGTGACAACCTAGATAGCATCATTGGATGATGCAGCGAGGTGACAGTTTTATGTTAAGAGATAGTGGGAATAATTATGGCCTTCAGAGATTTAATAATAAGCTTGGGGCCCCAAAGGGTGTTTACCAATCTAATAAAATTCAGACCAGAAGACTAATTATAAGGTAAGAAACCTCTTAGACTGGGGTTTAGATTGGCGCTGCAACCTTGGCTGTATCAAGTCTGACTTTCTCACAGGTGTCTCTGCATACATTTGTTTCCTAAGCCCATATCAGCTTTTTTGAAGCAAGCAGGAAGCTGAACAAAAAATCAGGCTCTACCTCATTTGGGATTAGATCCTCGTTCCTTTCCCTCCCTTCCTGTGGTCACAACAGTTGAATATTAAACTATCTGAATTGCCTGCAGAAGGCCTGTGTAATAAATGTGGCCATACCCTGCAAGAGGTTCTTTTGAAGCCCGACTGCTTCAGCCCTACCAATTACAGCTCCCTTCCATTTACCATGAGCTTTCTGTGATGCAAATCCCACTATCTTACCTCTCCTTTTGCCTCCTTACTAGTGTATTCTTACAGACTTACATAGTGCATACAAATGGGTTGCTTATTTGAACTGAGGCCTTCAGGCGCTTCCAAACATATTAAGATGGGACCGTTGTAATCAAACTTAAGTTTTAAGGAGCTAATTGCTTAATGAATAGTTAATCACCATTCTAATTAAATTAGTTTATTAATTTATGTTAGGATAAGGAATATAGAACTCTACTTAGGCTAAGAAGTCATGTGTAGGCCTTGGCTAGAGCTAGAGCTGGTGCAAGTTGCAAAGCTGGCAGGGAATGTTTCGTACTTGTAAAAGGTCTCACCGCACCTGTGCTTTGGTCTCACTGCACCTGTGCTTTAATAACAATACCAGCATATTTCATTTAGACAAATCAATATGTGTATTTCATGCAGGCATGCCTCCCTACCTCCCTACTCCCCCATTTTTGTCTTGTGGTTAGATGTGATCTCACCCCAATTATCAGCGATTGTATGGAAATAAGATATATGAATATTAATAAGGGTTGAACCAATCATTATAAAGGTCAAAATTAATAGTGGACATTTTATGCATGTATAAATGTGTATAAATGGATTGAATTTTTGTGAGGTATTCGAAGCATTGGGTGATTTCCAAGCTTCCCAGCGCTGCAATAAAGAAGTGCCGGCTTATCTACATGTAGATAAGTTCTGTTGTTTTTGCGACCTTCCCTTTGAAAAATCGCAACAGGCCCATGAAATACTTCAAGTTGCCCTGCAGCATAGGATGCTCCATCACTGTAGATGAGCCTAATGGTATAAAAAAGACTTACTTATGTAACAGAGCAGCTTTTTGTTACCCAATCTTTTATTTGCATTAAATTAACAATATATGGATGGATTTATGTTTTAATAGGTTTTTGAAGGTAATTCCGATGCCAATGGGGTAAAAGAGAACATAATTGATCCTCCTATTATTGCTCGATACGTCAGAGTCTACCCAACCGAGGCCTACAACAGACCTACTCTTCGCATGGAGTTCCTGGGCTGTGAAGTAGATGGTAAGAATGGTTCATGTGCTGATGCTTCCTTTCTAGTAATTTTTTTTAACCTAATACGTTAAATGAAGCTGTAATCGTGGGTGGTTTTGATTCCAATATTGTTGCTTAGGCTGTGGCCACATGGATTAACTGGAGATAACATGGTACTTCTCCTACCAGGTTGCTCTTTGCCACTTGGAATGGAAAATGGAGAGATCAAGAATTCCCAGATAACAGCCTCATCTGTTAAGACATCCTGGATTAGCACATGGGTACCTTCACTTGCTCGTCTCAATCAGAAAGGAAACGTGAATGCCTGGCGAGCCAAGGTAACAAGTGAAAAATGGGGACAACAGCAAGTCAGCTACAGTTAATAGATTTGTGCTGCTCATGTGCTTCCTGCACACTGTGTCCAGTGCTAAGCATGATAAGATCACTTCACAGCCCTTTAGACATCCTTTGGGAAGAAGCCCATTCAACTCCTCCACAGATAACTTGTTCAACTTCTGGCAACAGCAATGGCCTTGAAACTGCGTCAGGGCAGGTTTAGGTTGGATCTCAGGAAGCACTTCCTCACGGAGAGGGTGCTCAGGCACTGGGATGCACTGCCCAGGGAAGTGGTGGAGTCACTGTCCCTGGAGGTGTTTAAGGAGAGGCTGGATGTGGCACTTGGTGCCCTGGTCTGGCCAATGTGGTGGTGTTGAGTCATAGCCTGGACTTTCTCAGCCTCAACAATTCTGTGATTCTGTGAAATCATATTTTGAGATGGATGGCATTCTCTGTGCTGAAGCCTGCAGCACTTCTCTGCAGAAAGAGCCTTTTTAGGGAGATGAATACAACTTGCATATTTGGCTCAAAGGGTTAAAGAAACCGTTCTTGGGTTTGCTTATAGGCAATGCAGCTTAATTGATCTGGAGATCATCCACTGACCTCCAGCAAGGCATATTAGATTCTGTGTCTTCAAAATGGAGCTGCATTTCTTTATGAAGTATATATTGAGATTTGCTGGAAGCTACTGTTTTGTAAAAGCATGTGGTATTAGTATTAGGTACTACATTTTAATACTGAAGATAAATCTCTGTTTTTTTCATTATGTATTGGAAATTAATGTGGAAATCTTAAGACACTAACTGCAGCGAAGTTAATTGTATGGGCCAGCAAGAATGCTTGTGACTCAGCTTTACTCCTCTGCACTTCTTTGATGCTGTTTTGATGCATTTTGATGCAGTTTTAACTATGTTTAAACGTGATTTTTCACTTCAGAAAATACAAAGACATGCTGGCTAATAACCCTTTTTATCAATGGTAGGTGAACAACAACCAACAGTGGCTGCAAATTGATCTCCTCACAATTAAGAAGATAACTGCTATTGCTACCCAGGGGGTCAAGTACATCACTTCTGAAAACTTTGTGAAAACCTACATTATCCTGTACAGTGACCAAGGCTCAGACTGGAAATCCTATACAGAAGGTTCAAGCTCAGTGGCAAAGGTATGATCCTCAGCTCAGGCAAACATATTGTTGCTTGGTTTTAGATGCTGAGCATAGTCAAGGCCTGAAGGCAGAATACCCAGCCAAATAGATATTCTGAGGCTTTTAAAACGCTAGGGAGATGAGGTTAGTACAGATAATGTCAAAATATCCATCTGCTTTTGGTCATAGTAATTAAGAGTAATAAAAGGAAAGAATGCCAAATCTGTAGGGACCACAGGTGACATTGTGAGAAAAGAAGCTGACACTATTTGTAAGGGAGTACATGTAACCTGAATGCACAAGGACATTTAATTGCAATGAACAATGGATTTTGCTGGCCTTCTTTTCAACTTTTTTATTGCTGCCTTGATTTTATAAGTGAAATTAATGTTAGTAAGCAGTTTTGCTGCTCACCAACAAAGCTGGAGAGCTTCAGATGCCTGACCAGACACAGTACTTTTATATCACCTTACATCAACCTAATTCATAAGGACTATTATCAGGGTAAAATAATCAAAGTTTGGATTTTTAGTCCATCCAAATTAGAATGGCAGATTTTGTGGTGTGGATGGAAACAGTGGCCATTTAATTCATTCAGACTCAGGTATCACTGGCCTGAACTAGCTTGGATCCAGCATTTTGGGAAGAGACTGGATGTGGTCTAATGTAAAATCAGAAATGAGACAGTCCATCTACTCTGGATGGCTAATGCAACAGCTTGGAACCATTTTAAAAAGAAAAAGCAGGTGTTTTTTTTAAAGTGCTGCCTTTTAACTGATCACATGGTTTTGTATTTGCAGGTTTTCTTGGGTAACGAAAACAACAGTGGTCACGTCAAGCATTTCCTTAACCCACCCATCCTGGCCAGGTTTATCCGCATTGCTCCAAGAACATGGTATAATGGTATTGCCCTTCGGGTAGAACTCTATGGCTGTGATTTTGCTGGAGGTCTCACTGTGAAAAGGACTGAGAGGCCTGGGAGTTCTTAACCTTTTGGCAATTGCCATACAGAACAATTTTGCTTTTAAAACCCTTGAAACAGTGATGATTAGTAGTTTGGATGCATGCTTCCTCAAAGGACCTTCATGCTTTGCCAGCAAGAATTGAGAGACGTTTCTCTGGCAGATGTTTCATTCCTACAAATACACACTTTACAAAACAGCTTCTTCTCTCTGGGAAGACACAGCAGTCCCTTTTGATTTGTATTATCACTTCTTCATTCTAACCAGTACTCTGCCTTACTTTTTACTTAATATTAAATTCTAAATTGCTAGGGATGGAGACTCTGGCCTTAATCCTGAGCAGCCCTGATTATTTCCATTTTGTAATGCTTCTGCAGCACAGAGGAGGAATAGAAAGCTACAGCTGGTGGATGTTCTTCATACATAAGGCTGTGAGGGAAAAAATCAGTGCAGCTATGGAGCTGTGGTGCTGCATTCCAGCAATGCCGCGGTAAGGAGCAATTGCAGGGGCGGCTTCGCCTCCACATGTCTTTCATCTACACCGCAACAAAGGTAGAATGCATCGCAGCATTGAGGCGTGTGCAGCCCCTTCTCAGAGAACATGGATTTGCATTATTGATTTGGTTCTTACGTACAAAGGTAGAATGCATCGCAGCATTGAGGCTTGTGCAGCCCCTTCTCAGAGAACATGGGTTTGCATTATTGATTTGGTTCTTACATACCCAAAACACCTGAAACACTGTGGATTTCACATAATTCATCATTGGTGCCCTGGCAAGGGCAGGGCAGTCAGCAGAATCTTCCTTGCCCAGAAATGAGAAGGGAAGTCATTTAGCCTGGATTATGGCAGGTCATGGAATGACAATGTTGAAACCAAAGTGAAAATCCAAAACTCCTGACATTGTCCCATACCACCTTGCGCACCATGGGGTGGAGGAGCTCCACCTTATAGGAAGGCATTGAGCACTGTAGCTGTTCAGTGAGAATATGACGTGGTGGTGGCAGAGGAGGGTTTGATGAAACTGAGTAATAGCAACATCTGCATCTTCTTTATCATTTAGCTCTGACCGTGTTTTCACTAATGGAACTACTCTTGTGCATAGAGCACATGTGGATTTTTCCCAGGATGACTACATCTAGTGAAAATATATACACAGTCCATGAACTCATTATTCCAGCAGAGTTATAGCTGTGCTTTTCAGTAGTGTTTTTCCCTCTTGTCAATTGTTTAATTGCTGAACTTCCACTTACCATACCAGGGTACCATTCAGCAGGGTGGGTTTTTCAAAGTAGTTTGTCTTTGAACCTTGTATGGTGTTATCTGAGTTATTTCAGTAGCTTTTTAATTTTGTATCTTACAGACCACGTATTTCAAATTGAAGGTATAGAACTGGCATGAAAAAGGTGTAAAAACTAAAGAAATATTTCCTTTTTTTTTTTACTATGTCATTAACTGTCATTTTTCACTGGAAAATAAAAAGACTATTATAGCATGAAAAATATCAAGATTTTAGTTTGTATATTTGCCTTGACAGTAGTATCTCTTTGTCAATAATTAGTGAAATTTTGCATCATGAAGGTAAAATTTTCAGCTTGATAGGAATTTTCAGTGCTAACTGCAATTAATTTCAGATGATGAAACTGTATGAATAATTGCTTCACCTTAAAAGATAGGTTTCTTTCTGTTTGATACTTGGTAATTGCATTACCAAGCCATATTCAATAAAAGAAAAGAAAAAGATCACAGATGTCAACTTTGGAGTGAAGTCTGGTTTTGCCCTAGAAAACAGATAGTAAATGCTTGCTAGAGTCGGTGGAATCAGGATTTTGTGCGACAAGTGCTAAACTGTTTTATGTTTAAGGCGGCCATGATCTGAAAGGTTCTAAATAAGCAATTAGTTCTTACATATATACATGTATGATTCTATGTAAAGTTGGACAAATGCAAAATCAAGAGCAGGAGCATGACTCGGTACATCTGCATCAGTTTTAAAAGCTGGAGGTTCAGCTTCTACTTGCTAATGAGTAGGACTTTGGTCAGCTGTCCCCTCCCCAACCTCTCATCCACCCTTGGGCTGGCTACTCATTGGCCGGGCAGAGAGTGAGGGAAAAGAAAAGGCCTTGATTCTGTGCAAACACGATTCAGTAACAGCTAAAACACTCGTGTATTGCCAACACGGTTTTAGTCACAAATCCAAAACACACCCTATGGGCTGCCACGATGAAAGTTAACCCTATAACATTGCTGTTCTAGTATGTGCGGTGCAGGGACACAGGAACAGCAGCAGCGCCTGGGCCCTCTGCCAGCCCAGGCATGTGGCCATTGCTGTTAACAAAATGTCCCTGGCACAGCAAAGTAAGATGGTAAAGTGCTACAACAAACATCAAAAGTCCAAAACAGCCACTCACAAGCACCAGCCTCTCATATACAGTAAGGGAAGCAAGCAAAGGACCCTGCTGATTAACAGCTGTAAATTCCACTTTGGTCAGATGTTGTCATCTCCAAGTCCTTCACCTCACCTGGGACACCAAAAAGGACTCTGGTGGATTGACCCCAGCTGGCAGCTGTGCCCCTGCTCAGTCGCTTGCTTGGTTCCCCCTAGCAGGCTGGGTTAGAGAATTGGAAGGGCAAAAGCAAGAGAAACATGTGGGTTGATGTAAAGGCAGTTTGAAAAGTGAAGCAAAGCTGCAAGTGCAAGCAAAGCAAAATAAGTAATTCATTCACTGCTTCCCATCAAGCAGGGAGATGTTCAGCCACTTTCTGACAAGCAGGACCTTGGCACACCTAAGAGTTACTTGAAAAGACAAACACTGTAGCTCTGAATATCCCCCCATTCCTTCTCCTTTCCCCCAGATTTTCGAGCTAAGCATGATGTGATGTATCCCAGCTGTGACCCTTCCCAGCCTCTGGTGTACTCGCTGCCTACTTGCTGATGCAGCAGGGTGGGAAAAAGAGAAGGCCTTGGCACTGTGCAAACACTGTTCCGCAACAGCTAAAACACTGGTGTGTTATCAACACTATTTTAGTCACAAATCCAAGGCACAGCACTATACAGAAGAAAATTAACTTGTTCCCAGCCAGACCAGGTACACAAAGTATTTCCAAATGCAAGTGGGAGTGGGGCAAATTGTTGTTCCATGTTTACAGCAAGGAAGATGTGAAAACATTTCCATGCTAGATCTGCCAAATTGAAGGTAAGCCTACGGATAACTGGAAAACAAAAAACGACTACCAATTTTATGAAGCAGCCAACTTACATTGAATCTGCTAAGGCTTTTGGAAATTTGTAGTTGAAACAGTCAGTCTTGCATGACCTTTTACACACTATGGAATGATATCCTGCATATGTTGAAATTTTCTTTGCAAAATACACAAAGAGAGCAAGAATCCCTGCAGTTTTCTCAGACCAAAGAATAAAGATGCGTATCACAGCATGAAAGTTAGCAAACACAAGCTCTTTTGGACCGAGAAACATGATGCCAGAGTTCAGAGTATTCCCATCTGGTCAGTAATTTCTTCACTCGCAAATCTGGGTGGATGCCTTCACGCTGGCCTTTTGATCCAAAGGTCCATAGTTGACTGTATTTAGCCCCAGGCAGCGTTACAATAGAGTTGCTGCCCTCTAATGCTCATCCCAGCTTCCAGGCCTCTTCGTGCCCAAAGCTGACCATCTGCAGATGATGACAGCCTATGGATGTGCATATGCATGAAGTCTCCTGCTTTACTCACTAGGTGCCAATAAGTGTGTCCTTCTGCTTTCCAGAGGTGGTGGCTGTACTTCTTCATGCAGAAGTTGTGAAACTGGTTGTGTCTGCACTGGGACTGGACAGGAGGTGGAAGTACATGTAAAGACAATTGAGCAGCTCTTACGTAGTTGTGGACAATGGCACCACAGTACCCTGACACATTAGTTCAGCATTCAGACAGGTTTGTATAGACTGCCCTGGGAAGTCTAAAGCTGATCAAGCCAGGCTTATATGAACCAGTAAGTACACCTCTTGCTTATAGAGCAGATGTAACCCCCTGTCTGTATGGTGGGGGTAGCTGGGCTGAAGCTGAGACACCTCATCCTCACCAGGGTTTCCACAAATTTGCAGACTGGGTAGTTCCCTCCACACCACTGGCATAACAAAGCATAATGGAGAGGACTCCAGACAAATATCTAACTGTTTGAGCACCCTCCAGCACCCCCTGAAATGGCCATGAACAGTTGTGGGTTGATCAGAGTTTTAGGACTGTGCTGAGAGGCAAAAAGTGGGTTCGCACTGATGCTCATGAGGTATCTTTCATGATGAGAAAAGATCTTTCGGGCATGTACCTGAGGGAGGAAGGTAAAGGCTGTGCCCATGCCCACACCTGTGCTAGGGAAGACTGTTTACTGATGTGTTACTATTTAGCAGCATCGAAATGAGATGCAACTCTGTCTTGGGGTGACCAAATACCATTTAGTACGAGTCAGTCATTCCATTTAATCAACATTAAATCTTCCTCTTCTTGTTCTCACTCCTTTTTTTTGTTTTGTTATGTTTATTTGTGCTAGCTGTACGTCATAACCAGTTTATCCACCTACGTTTTCCTATCACTACTGTGCCTCATTGTCCATTTGTTACACCCAGGACTTGCATCATGCTTTAATTACAATAATCTCCTCCAGGCAGGGACTCCCATCTTCTTGAACATTTGTACAGCACTCTCCAGAACAGGCTACAGGATCATTCTCAGGGTTCCTGGTCACATCTGTAACATCATTCCTGATGGGAGCAATGCTATGTTAAACCCACTGTGACCTAGGTATGTCTAAAAGCACCAAGTAATTCAGGCCAACCTAGGTGCTTTTACATTTAATAAAGGTACAGGGCTTGATCCCCTGCTTGATTTTCTTTGTTACACTGCTATTGTACTCTCTTTTAGCACTTGCCACAGAAATTTGTTCACTGGTGTCCTCATTTTTAAGAGACTTAACTAACTTTTCCTTTTTTTTTTCCCATGTAGCTGACTGCAAAATATTTTTAAAATGTAATATTCCTAATGGAAATGTAAATGGTGTAGTCAGCAGGAGCAGGGAGGTGATCATGCCCCTGTACTTGGCTTTGGTGAGGCCCCACGTTGAGTGCTGTGTCCAGATTTGGGCCCCTCACTACAAGAGGGACATTGAGGTGCTGGAGAGGGTACAGAGGCAGGCTGCCAAGCTGGTAAAGGGCTTAGAACCTAAGAGTTCTGAGGAATGGCTGAGGGATCTGGGGCTGTTTAGCCTAGAGAGGAGGAGATTGAGGGGAGACCTCATCACTCTCTACAACTACATGAAAGGAGGTTGTATCAAGGTGGGGGTTGGTCTGTTCTCCCTAGTGGAGAGTGATAGGATGAGGGAAAATGGATTTAAATTGCACCAGGGGAGGCTCAGGTTGGATATTAGGAAGAATTTCTTTACTGAGAGGGTTGCATAAATAATTTCTTTACTGAAGTGTTTGCCAGCCATTGGAACAGGCTGCCCAGGGAGGGGGTTGAGTCGCCGTCCCTGGAGGTGTTTAAGAGCCGGGTGGATGTTGCACTGGGGGGAATCGTTTAGCTGGTTGATAGGGCTGGGACAAAGGCTGGACTCGATGATCTCCAAGGTCTCTTCTAGCTGATACAGTTCTGTGATTCTATGACATGATCCATCTTGGACCAAGAATTAATCTGATACCCTGCGGCAATTGGTTCCACAAATTCAGCCTTAAATGCCTCATTTCCAGTGGCTGTGTGCTTCAGCCTGCAGTGTGTCAAACCCAGAGCCTGCTGTGGTGTGTAGGGCATAAGGAAAGTTCTCTGCCAGAGACTTTTGGTAGCAACCTGCCTCGTAACGACTCTATACTTTGGAGAGGTGGTTGCTGTTTGTCCTAAGGCTTCCGCAGCTCTTGACATCTTGGATTTTACACTGGTTCTCTCTCAGCTCCAGTAAACCACGGTTCTGCTTTTTTTCTCCTTCATGCATAGCTTTCAGGACATACTTGGTCTACCAGTCTTGTTGAACACAAGACCTAGTATGTATGGAGCCAGGGGTGATGAAGGCAGTGCGGTGGGAGATACGTGGTGGAATGCATGGACATCCAGGCATGAGCTACAGGTAGAAACAATGAAGTTTCAGAAAATTGAATAAAAAGATGAACTTGTGTTGAGCTAGAGTACCAAAATACCTCAAACTTCCAGATTGTATATAGTACAACAGAAGCAGAAAATATGCTCTGTACGCGCTACAGAAAAGAGTTGTTGAATTCTTTTGGCAGAGGACCTTTTAGACGGGAAGGGCAATTGATCAGATTATAACGATGTATTTATAACAATGACTGATGATTCTCCCTTCATCTCTCCAACATAAAAAATTACAATGTAGTCCTGAGAGTTTTCTTGTTCTCAAAAAGCCAGAATGGCTCCAGAATGGCTCTATGAAAGCTGTGGCATTCAAAGAATATCATAGCAGAATTTATAAGTCTTTATTTTTTGAAGAGGGGAAGGAATTTTGAAGGAATTTAGAAGAAGGAATTAAGAAGCTGAGTCAATTCTGTTGTATTTCTTAAGGCTTTTTCAAAACCAGTAATTTATATTGGAGGTCCAGATAGGGGAAAACACTGTATTCTTTCCTCCAGTGAAATTGCCTTGTTCCATTGGTTTTGATGCCAGGGAAGCACATGCTCGGTGCTTGCATGACAGGGCTTTCCTCTTGAATTTGAGCCCTTATTTACGCAGTGTGTGACATCTTTAAAGTCTGAAACTAACAAACCCTTGGAGAATAGGAAGCAACAGAAAGGAAGGCATACTACCTGAATAAGGTAATCAATGCCACAGCTTTTAAATTAACCCCTTCATGATTACATAATATTTCTAAGTCTCCTGTCCAGAACCCCCAAATTTTCAAAGGATCAGTCAGGAGGAAACCAGAAGACACAGACATTCATGGTTGTATCCAGTCTTCTGTTCACAGAATCGCAGTATCATAGAATGGCCTAGGCTGGAAGGTACCTTAGAGATCATTTTAATCCAGCCTCCCTGTCGTGGGGTTCTTACAGATAACTACAATCCATAAGCTTTGTTTTGAACTAATCATGCTTCATTTCAGAAATAATTTGGCTTTTTTTTCCCCACTACTTGTTTCATTCCAACATATATATGAGTTAATAGCATCATCTTCCTCAAATTAATTACAATGGTCAAAATCATAAAAAACAAAGAAATCAGTTGTTGCCTTTTATCATATTTATGTGCTTTTGTTCTTTCCATGCTCAGCAAAACACAAATCTGTTTTTCTCCCTCCTGGAGAGTTTCTGAAGTATTTGTAGCGTCTTAGTGCTCTCACATGCTGTGAGAGTACTCTGAAGAACAGCTTTGTGAGAATGCAGAAAGTTTTTAACTTATAGAAGCTTTTCTCCCAACAACTTTGCAAAACTTTAAGAGAACTCTTCTTGCATGTATATTCTATAAATTGCTTCACAATAAACTATAGACTACAGATGGTTAACAGTATTCCCCTCTGGTGCACTTCTAAATGAAACCTGTAAGTTTATGGCCTGGATAAGATGTTACCTTAAAATGCTGTTGACTGAGACTGACGTGTACATTTATATTAGTTGCTTGGATCTTCTGCTAAGTCAAGCATCCTCTAGGGGTAATTTCACCCTAGATTCAGACAAAAAGGGATTCTTAATCATTAGCACTAAGGAAAGCAGCAACAGTGTCTTGCTGGAGGGCATGGTGTGATCCTTTTCTTCCAAAAGGCCAGCAGCGACTTCTGAGATTGATCAGAAAATCTGAAGAGTTCTAGGCAAGCACAGACAGGTTTCAGGCTTCCCCTGTGCAACACAGGAGCAGGAAAACACAGCCAGCACGTCCCCGGGCCAGGACGAGAACCTTCTAGTGTAGGACAGCCCTACGTTGTACGAAGGTTAGGCTTCTGATCAAGAGGCTGTTTGAGGAATCTCATACACTCTGACTCAGACTCAGACTTGCACTCACCATTATAGTCTTGAAAGATTTATTTCCAAATAATATTATTTATGTGGAAGTATGAACAATCACTCAAATTGGTCCAATCTTTCAGGTAAGTGATTTTTTCTGGAAAATGGTTTTATCCTCTATGGAATGTAGTGCTTTTCAAAACACTCTTCACACCACCTGTCTGAGAAGCTAGAAATGAACAAGCACGTTGCTTTGTAATGAAACCAGTAATTGTTTAATGCTGAAGTAAATTGTAAGGTTATTTTGGTTTTGGAATTAAAAAAGTTAAAGAGATGAAGGGTAGGAATTTTTCTCCCTATTCCTATTGCTTTATTTTTAAACTTCATATTACTCCTTTTGACCAAGCCACCCATCAGATCCTGTGAGCAGCCTGGAAGTTGTGGGAACTACTGCCGCTAGGCAGGGCACGCCATGGGAACTCCAGGGTTTTACTCTTTCCTCCTGCCTCTGCTCCACGTGAAACAATGACCCAGATCTGTAAGGAGCTGCACTACACCTCATGCTACGCCAAGGCCATATCCTTTCATTGCCTGCTACTGAGACATACGCCAGCAGAACAGAGATGCTTCTAAGAGCTAAGTGAGAGGGAACTGTGTGTTTCTGTTCACTTCCCTGTGACAACTTGTTTATCAGTCATTCTTTTGGCTCATTTCACTCTAACCATGCTATTTTGAGAGATCAGTTCCTTTGCAAGTGGCTGCGATGGATGCCAGTATTAACGGGAGCTGACTCTTTCTATTTAGAGTTTTTCTTCAAGCTAAAGGAGTGTGGTGAAATGGCAATTGTAGATTTTTTTTTTCTTTTTTTCTAATAAACCTGCAAAGAAAAGCAAACATGGAAACGCTGAGGAGCAATGGTCTGAGAACAGCTGGAAGGAAATTTTGCTAGACCCAGAAGACAGATAGAAAGCAGCAAACCACTCATGCCAGAAGATACAGGACCAAAATGCTCAGCTGTGTTTACAGAGAGCTCAGTAATCTTATGGCTTTAGAATCTTTTGTAGCTATGTTTATTAAGCTATGATGATGGAGATAGTAATAAATTCTGTAGTTCAAGGAAGGTGTTCTGGGGCTGAGAGGAACCTGTTCCTGCACCCCTAGCTGTGCATAGCCAGATGCCTTGTGAGGATTCTTATTTTGCTTTCTCGAGTATTGACCCCAGCTAGGACGTTAGATATAGAAGTGCACAGGTGGGAGGCCTGACCACTGGTGTGAACTTCATGTGGCGTCAGCCAATGTCGGGAGTAAACTGTAAGTCTAGAGTAGGAAGCCCTAGCAGCATGGTGATCAAGGGAGTGGAGCACAGGTAAAGGCAAAGCAGGTGGACAGAAGGACTATGTGGGATAGCTTGAGTAGCAGAACAGTAATTGGTTTAGAGAAGGACTGGCAAAGCTTTAAGAATAGTAGTCCTAGGCAAAGTTTTAAATAATTACTTTGAAGGTAATAGTTTTACTTTCCACCCTTATCTAATATTTATTCTGGCTGGACAACAAGGTGCAGCTTTTATTAAACCACGGAAATGGTTCCAGCTCTTATCTCACAGAAGGGAAAAAAAGTGGCAGAAGGCAGCAGCTGAATTCATTCGGCCCATGAAAGAAAAAGCAAGCACAGCACAGCAGGGAAAGCTCTCTTTGTCCAGAGGGTTTTCAGGAAAGGCTTGTACCTGTCCCTCAGGGGAACTGGGATGAAGAATTTTGGTGGGAGAGTGACATAAAGGGGTATCTCGGCAGTCACTGGAGCTCTGCCACGCTGCTGCGTGGTTTTCTCCTTCCACACAGACTCAAGAGGCGTGTCAGTCTTGCTCTCGGAGGGCAGTTTTAAATGCACCGTCACCCCCAGCGCAGCTGTCCCTTCCTTTGAGGGGCCTCCCGCTTACGGGTGGGGTGAGGACGTGAGTGCTCAAACTCAGCGCTGGGGCCCG
>NW_009729154.1:0-3971 GCF_000703405.1 Apaloderma vittatum | reverse complement strand
CGCCCGCTCGGACAACAAGCACTGAAATGCCCACCTGGTCACCAAAACACCTTATTTGGTCACCAACCCTCTCCTCTGGGTCACCAAAACGCCCTTCTGGTTACCAAAATACTCCTCCGGTCACCAAATAAACCCTTTTTATCACCAAAATGCCCTCAGAGATCCTGAAACATCTTTTTGGTGACCAAAACCACTTTTTCAGTGATAAAAATCACCTTTTGGGTGACCACATCCACCTTTTTGTTGCTCAAAACCACCTTTTCGGTCACCAAAACCACCTTTTCGGTGATCAAAACCACCTTTTCGGTGATCAAAACCACCTTTTTGGTCACCACAACCATCTTTTTGGTGATCAAAACCATCTTTTTTGTAACCAAACCCACTTTTTTGGTCACCAAACTTACCTTTTCAGTCATCAAAACCACATTTTTGGTCACCAAACTTACCTTTTCAGTGATCAAAACCACCTTTTTGGTCACCAAAACCATCTTTTTGGTGATCAAAATCATCTTTTTTGTAACCAAAACCCCTTTTTTGGTCACCAAATTTACCTTCTCAGTGATCAAACCCATCTTTTTGGTCATCAAAATGCCCTTTAGGCGACCGCAACACTTCTCCAGTCACCAAAATTCCTTCCCAGCCACCAAAACACCTTTTTGGTCACCGAATCGTCACCAAAACACAGCCACAGCGTCCCTTCAACCACGCTGTGGCTCAGGAGAGCTTCCAGGCCAAGGAGGTCACCGCGGGCTCTTACCTTTTTTTGCTCTCGCCCCGAATGCCCTTTCTTCTTCAATTTCGGCGCCATTTCTGCCAAAAAAAAAGGGGAAACAGAACAAACGTTAGTCACCGCGCCGGTGCCACTCTGCCCCGTCACTACCCCCCAAAAAATGGCGCCGATTCGGCACCCACGACGGTCAAGAAGGTTTTCGGCTTCCATCAAGGTGGTTTTCCTCAGGGAACTCTTGCCCAGCGTTTTCACCGACAAAAATTTGTAGCACAAAGGAGAAATTTGTGGCAAGAAGGAGAAATTTTTGGCAATAAAGTGAAATTCGTGGCGGGAAGGAGAAATTTGTGGCGGAGAAATTTGTGGCAAGAAGGGGAAATTTGTGGAGAAAAGGAGAAATTTGTGGAGAAAGGAGAAATTGGTGGAGAACAGGAGAAATTGGGGGTGGGAAGGAGAAATTGGAGGTGGGAAGGAGAAATTAGTGGAGAAAAGGGGAAATCTGTGGTGAGGAGAAATTGCTGGGGGAGGGGAGAAGGGAAAATCCCGGCAGAAGTTTGGTTTCGAACATAAAAAATATTTCGGTTTGAGGTGGAAAAAACCCACATTTTTGAGCCCGGGGTTGACGTTTCGTGACGTTATGGTCTGGACGTGGCGGCAAACGGGAGAGGAGAGGCGGGATTCCTCGGTGATGGGGTGGGCGGTCACGGATTTGGACGGGCATGGGTGGCTCCAAGTGGGTGTTCCAGGGATCTGCGTGCGTGTCCATGGGTCCAGATGGGTCTCCAGGGATCTGGATGAGGACCCCCGGCTCCGGATGCGTGGCCGTAGCTCCAGATGGGCGTCCGTGAATCTTGACAGGTGCCCGCGGCTCCAGATGGGCCTCCTTGGCTCAAGATGGGTGACCGCAACTCCAGATGGGTGTCCCCGGCTCCAGATGGGTGCCCGTGGCATCTGTGGATCTAGATGGGTGCCCACAACTCCAGATGGTTCAAGATGGGTGCCCACAACTCGAGATGGGTGCCCGTGGAACCAGATGGACACCCACGACTCCCGATGGGTGGCCACAGCTCTGGATGGTCTGACCACAACTCCAGATGGGTGCCCCTGGCTCTAGATGGACACCCATGACTCCAGACGGGTGGCCGCAGCTCTGGATGAGTGACTAAAGCTCTTGATGGGCATCCCCAGCTCCAGATGGGTCTCCATGGCTCCACGTGCACGTCCCCAGCTCCAGATGCGCATTCCCGGCTCAGGTTGGGCGTCCACGGACTTCCAGGGCTCCTGATGGGTGTCCACAGGTCAAAATGGGCGTCCACTGTTCCAGACGGATGCTGGGTGTGATCCCCCCCTTCCAGAAAGACCAAGATCTGACGTCTTCTTCCACCGAGAAGCGCTTTGCAAGAACTTCACTGCTCGTCCCACCGATGAAGTAAAGACAAGAAGCGGAGACAAGTTTCTCCAGGACACGCTCCCTACGGATAAAACACGTCCGGGTGCAGCCATGGGGGAGCGGAGGCAGCTTCAGGGTGTCCCCTCCACAGCTCTGCCCCGTCCTAGTGCTCACAGGACGGTAAAGAAACCCCCAAATCGGGAAGAACGCACGGAGCAGAGGTGTCAGGTGGGAAGAGAGGAGAAGAACTGCAAACCCAGCCACGATCAGGAGGGGCTGAGCCTCATTTTCTGAAATAAAACCAGCGTGATACAGCTGAGCACATCCCCGCTCCGGTTTTGGGCGGGAAGAGGAGACCCTACAGCTCAACCACGAGCACCGGCTACTCCAAAATCCTCTTCTTCTCCAGCACTGCTCTTTGGGGAAGACGGTCGCACTCTTCATCCATCCTCCGACGTGCCACAACTCATCGGTTCTCCCAGGGGAGATCTTCGGCATCGGCTTTGCCATTGTTCTCGCCATGATGAACCGGGACAACATCCTGCCACCCGATGGACCACAGCTGAAAGCTCCCACCGGTCAGTGGACTCTTTGGGAGACCCTTGGCCGCAAAGACGAAGCCAACGGAGACCGTGAGCAGCCAAGACCGCAGCTGAAAACATCCGACGGTCAATGGACTCTTTGGGAGACCCTTCGCTGTGAAGATGAAGCCAACGGAGATCATGAGTAGCCAAGACCGCAGCTGAAAACATCCAACGGTCAACAGACTCTTTGGGAGACCCTTCACCGTGAAGACGAAGCCAACGGAGACCGTGAGCAGCCAAGGCTGCAGCTGAAAACATCCGACGGTCAACGGACTCTTTGGGAGACCCTTTGCCGCGAAGACGAAGCCAACGGAGACCATGAGTAGCAAAGCCACGACAGTCCCAAGACAATCACTCGGTGGCATCGGTGGTTTCAGAGGTGCCACGATGGTTGGCCAACCCAACTGGATGAACCTTCTTTGCCCTTGCAGATGGTCGTTGGGTTACAGCAGGTATCACGCGGTTCTGCAAGAGGAGCGAGAGCACCAAGAAGAAGCCCTGTCCCACCTCCGACCCCGTTTCACATTGGCCGGTTCAATCTGATCCGCGAGGCCAAGAATCACCGGGCGTAAAGAAAAATGTTATTTCCGCGACGTCACTTCGAGACGATTTTAGAACGGGAAGGTTAAAACGGTGCAAGGGCGTGGATTTTAATCTTCCCTAAATCCTCATCTTTTACTCCTCCTTCCTTAATTTACCCAGAACGGCAAAACCCTGACATATGGTTCGCTACCATCACGATTTCCACATTATTGGTTAAAATTCTATGATTATTTAAAAAAAAATGTGTTTTTTGGAGCAAGCCACTTTTTTCATTTTATTATTTGAGAATAAAATCATCAAAGCTGTGCAATTCTTCTTTTTTTGGTTACCTGGCTACGAAACCCCAAAATGCGAAGAGAGAACGGAAAAACGAGCAGGTTTATAGAAAATATTCCCAGCAGATAAAGGTCAAGTGGGAAAAATTATTCCTTTGTAGTTAAAATTCATCCCCATTTTCCCAACAGGCCACTGCGTTCAGGGGAGAAATAAGTCTAAAATGATCAGTTTGCAAAATAAAACGATTCTCACGGAATTCCAGGGAAAGAACAAGCTTATTTCAGGGGAAAGTATTATAATAAATGCTAAAAATAACTTGAGTTTAAAAAACCCTCACACTCAAAAAGCGACTGTTCAATATAATATTGGGCATAAATAAGATTTTTTTCGATATAAAAGGGAATCGCTATTCGCAACAGAGCCTGGATTTTTATTTTTTAATATTTTTTTT
>NW_009729153.1:0-461 GCF_000703405.1 Apaloderma vittatum | reverse complement strand
CTGACATCCTGTGATTCTGTGATTCTGTGAAGTACCATCCTCAATGCCTGCACTGTTATTTAGGCGTTTGCTTAAGGAAAATTGTCTTTTTAACTGCTCACTAAAGTATTTTGTCAATGTGCTAGTTGGTGTGTTGTGCTGTCCCACTGTTGATACAGCTGAGAAAACAGAGAACCATTTTAATGGACCTTGTGCCAACATCAGCATCAAAAAAGTTGGTGCTATGCAGTACCATTAGACATCTGGCTCTACATAGCCCTCCTCCTTCCTACCCTGAATTCTTAATTCATTAGGAAGAGCAAACAAAGTGTAAACATGTGCCCTCTTGAACCCACGGGCAAATCTTCCCATTGCACTAAACCAGCAGTCGTGCAAACTGGTCAGGTTCTTAAAAACCATTTCTGTGACTTGGGAAGGAGTGGCTGGGGGGCTGGCAGGCAGGGAGGGACCCGGGGGGTGGG
>NW_009729152.1:0-222 GCF_000703405.1 Apaloderma vittatum | reverse complement strand
TGAGCTGTTCCATCATCTTTCCAGAGATGGACGTGAGGCTGAATGGCCTGTAGTTTTCTGGGTCTTCCTTCTTGCCCTGTTTGAAGACTGGAGTGACACTGGCTTTCCTCCAGACCCCAGGCACCTTGCCTGTTCTCCAGGACCCTTCAGAGATGATGCAGAATGGACCAGCAATGACTTCTGCCAGCTCCCTCAGCACTTGGGGATTCATCTAAAAAAAAA
>NW_009729151.1:0-451 GCF_000703405.1 Apaloderma vittatum | reverse complement strand
CACCTTTTGATAGCAAACTAGAATTCTCAGCCGAAGATCTTTCGATCACGCAGAAGAGCAGAGTTCAGATTTCTTTTTCAGTGCCCGTCTTTGGCAAGAGCTATGTTATGACTGCATTTTAACTTTTAATCCAAATGGTAGTCTTTTGTTCATTCTACACTAAGTACGAGTTTTGCAATATAAAGACAGAAATAATCTAAGAGCAATGGAGTTTCATGTTAGTTTTCAAGTTAGTTTTTCTGGTTCCCAAACACAGAAAATCAAGTGGAAGCGTGTGACCTTACAGTTTGTTTGTTTGAGAAACAAAAATGTCTTCCAGAGAGGAGAAAAAAAATCTAAGTGGTGTGGCTTCTCTTTATAGGGAAGCTTATTCAAGATCTAAGCTTCACATATGGAAGCAATGTGCTGCAAATCTCCTAAATCTAATAACCATTTAGGAGCCTGTTTCCCT
>NW_009729150.1:15352-33091 GCF_000703405.1 Apaloderma vittatum | reverse complement strand
CCTTCCAACTCCGAACATTCTATGATTCTATCTGTTGTATCAAGAAGCATTTAATAAAACGGTTTATCTGTTCATCCTGCCTAAATCCCAACCCTTCTGCAGCATCTGCGGAGCCTCGTTTAGAGCCTGTCATGGCTGATTAAACACAAACTCCTTGTTTATCAAGAATTATTAATGGGAAATTGCCGTCAGATGCTTTCCTGCTCAAGAGGCAGAGCAGTATTTTGCACAGTGTGCTGAGTTTGCTGCGTTTGAAGAGCTTGCTGTCCCTTTGGGGCTTGGTGCAATGGGTGTGGGAGGGAGAGGTTTACCAGAAACCCAGCCAAATTCACTTCTGCATTTCCCCATCGGGGCTGATCTTGTCCTGGCAGCAGCCTGGCGTGTTCACGCTGTCTTTCCCGGTGCACAGTGGCTGAAGGGAAGGGAGGAAGTTTGTGGGGTTCCTTAGCAGACCATGGCAAAACCAAATGCTGCTCTGAGTGCTTGGGACAGAAATCCTCGGGGCAGAAGGTTGAAGGGGAGTTTAGTGCCGTTCATGGCCGTGTCACAACGAGGAACTTTGTTTTGTGGAGGCTCTCTAGCTTAGATGTGGAACCCTGGAGGTGTTCAGCCTGTTTTTTCCACGATTTCTCCTTCTACGCAGGGTAGCCTGCTGGCAGAAATTTGATCCCCTCAAATCAAACCTTGTGTTATGCCACTGGGCCAAGAGGAAGTCTGTGCTGAAAGATCCCAGCTGGGATTAGCACAAGTTGAGCCGGTGCAGGTCAGCCTGCTCTCCTGACCTAAGGACTTCCCTGCTGCATCCCAACTGGATTGAGCTCCTCGTTAGTCCTTGTCACAGACCCAAGAGCTGAGCGGGCTCCAGACCTTTCTTTGTGCCATTAAATCAGTCCCCCAATAGTGTCTCAGCATCCCAGGGAGGTACGGGCACAGCTGTCAGCTGGGTTTTAGGGTGTTTTTGTGTTTGTGTTCCAGGTACTATTTCATCATGGTGGCCATGTTCTTCACTGTCAGCGTGGTGAATAACTATGCCCTGAACTTAAATATCGCCATGCCCCTGCACATGATCTTCAGATCAGTGAGTACTGCTGTGCCTTCCTTTCCCTCCTCGTGTGACATCTCCTCCCCTCAGCTCTGTAAGCGCTGTTTCTGGTACATGGGTTCTCCCACCCTCTCTTTTTCCCCGAGGGCACCAAAACCCTGCGCAAATTCAAAACGCTGGCTGATTGGTGCGGAGAGCAGCCTTGCTCTCAAGGCTCAGCTCCAGTTCTCAATTTCACAGCATCAGTGGTTAAATTTCAACTTACTGGGCAAGACGAGGAAACTGAGGCTCAAACAGGTTTCATATTTTCAAAGGTTGGTGAGGAAGTAAAAATGGCAAAACCAAGCCCAGACTCCGGTTCTGAGACCTGGATAGGCTGAATTTCTGGCCAAAGAGACCCAGCTTTCCCGTCCCCTGCACACCTACACCAAGGGGTTCATGTCCTTGTGTGGGTGTCTTGGATAAAAACTCCAGATCAGAGAGCATGGATTTGACTTGGTTCCACCTGTGTTGCTACTGCACAGGTCTTTGCTTTGGAAAATACTATTAAAATGCATCCTCACTTAAGTGTCGATGACTGTCAGGCTGAAACATCTGTGAAAGCCAAAGAAAATGTAGCCCCAGCTGTTAAGAATAAAAAAATCTGCTGGGCAGATCTGCTGAGTTCTCCCACAACACGTCGTGGGGTTGAGATACATGAAAACAGGAGAGGTTAAGAAGGAGAAAAATGGACAACAGCCGTGCCCCACATCAATGCTGAGGGACAGTTCTCGTGCTGCAGCCCTGCAGTCAATCTTCTGAATTAAAAAACCGCAGTGGTTTGGCCGGCGTTGCACACACCCAGTGTCACGAGCGGGCCAAAAAAGGCGGAGGGCCACTGGCCAGAGGATCCTAGGAGCCATTTTTGCCCCAGCATCCTTGTTCCCAAGCCACCCAACTCAACTTCTCCCCTCCACGTAGCTGAAGTGAGACTCTTCCCCTACCCTGTAAGGCTCCCCGATCCCGTTCTGGCATTTCTCTTGGTTGTTTTGGTCTTAGTTGTGTTGAGTTTGTGTTTCTCTGGGGTGGCTGTCCCAGTCATGTTGATCTGTTTTGTTTTTCTCCCGCTCTCTCTTCTTTCCCAGGGTTCTCTCATAGCAAGCATGGCTCTAGGTATCATCATTTTGAAGAAAAGGTAAATCACAAGCCTCTTAAATTGTCTGAGAATGCTTGACTTAGCCCTGACTGGGATTTAGTGCCCTCCCTTTTCCTGTTAAATATTCTTGTGCACTGATGGCGAAGCTGGGGCACAGAAGTGTTCCTGGAACAGAGAGTGGAATAATTCTTTTTTCTACATTTCCACCACCTCTTGCTCCTTCCTTTAAGGCAAGCATGGACTGAAGAGAGAGCTTTTACACGTGGCTACAGCCGTCTGTGTCGGCCCTTTCCTTTTATTTGCACGAGGCTGGTCCCGCTCCTGACGGAGGGATGTGCTGGGTGTGACTGGGATGGAGTTAATTTCCTTTGCAGCGGCCAGCACGGTGCTCTGTTTTGGATCTGAGGCTAAAACAGTGCTGACAGCACGCTGATGTTTTGGCTGTTGCTGAACGGTGTTTACACAGTGCCAAGGCTTTCTCTTTTTCCCACTCTGACCACTCAAAACAGCCGAAGGGATGTTCTGTGCCATGTAACGTCGTGCACTGCGAGAGAAACTAGGGTGGAGGAACAAAGGGGGCTGGGGAGACGTGGCTCCCGAGGTGGCTGTGCTTGTGGGGGTGGTGAGTGACTGTTTTTGGGTTGGATTTGTTCTTAAGTTTCTCCTCCCCCTCTCACCTGTTGATAGGAGAAGAGGAAACAGCCTCAAGTAGCATCAGGAGAGGTTTAGTTTGGACATTAAGAATAATTTCTTTACTGAAAGCGCAGTGAAGCATTGGAAGTGATGGAGTCACCATCCCTCGAGGCGTTTAAAAAACAGGACATGGTTTAATGGTCATGGTGGTGTAGGGTTGGCGGTTGGACTTGATGATCTTAGAGGTCTTTTCCAAACTTAATGTTTCAGTGATTCTAACCGAAGACATCAAATGAAGACATCAGGGCAGGAGGATCCTCCCAGCTGTGGGAGCAGTGTGGGCACGTCCCCTGCAACCCCATCCCAGAATCTCTTTGCTTGGAAGAGACCTTTAAGATCATCAGGTCTATCTGTGCAGAGATCGGTGCAGGCTTTGGTCTCAGAGGGATCCTTTGCCATGGGTGAGGAGATCTTGGTTCAAATGCTTCTTTTTGGTCGTGGTTGGAGGAAGCTGGCCTTCCCTCCCAGCAATGCCCAGCACTAAGTCGTGGGTGTGTGCCCATTACCACCAGTTCACGCTGGTGTAGGGGAGTCAGATGCCACATGGGAAGCAGTAGATGGGAAACAGAAGTCTGGGCTGCATCACTGACATCTTCCTTCTTCTCCCTGGTGCAGATACAGCGTATCTAAATACACGTCCATAGCCCTGGTGTCCGTGGGGATCTTTACCTGCACTTTCATGTCTGCAAAGCAAGTGGTAAGGACTGGGAAGGGCCTGAGGTCATATTTGTGAACCTTACTGACAGGAGGAGCTGCTGTCAGCACCTTCATCGATAATTCCCCTTGCTGGACTCTCAGTGGAGAGGCAAGCTGACTCCTGGGTCTAGTTCTGCTCCCTGAAAGCTCTTGTCTCATTTTCCTGTGGTTTGGAGTGAAGGGATGCACACACACCCATGTGGTTTAACTTAATTACAGATATCTTTTAACCTGTTCAGGTTGGGTTTTTTTGCTGAGAATAAACCATTTTATTTTATTTTTTTGCCACAGAGCTAACAGGTAGAAGCTGCTTTTGCCTGCCCTTACTGTGATGTGTAACAGTTAGACAAGACTCAGCGCTCTTAAGTCTTTGCTGTTTTTATCCCAGAAGAGATTGTTGTCTTTCAGGCTTGATTTTTCCAGACCTGTTGTCACCCAACGTGACTTTCTTTGACCCTTGAAATAAAGTGCATCTATCTGGAGAACGAGGGGGAGTGAGGAAAACCCACGTGTAAAACCACCTGGGGCTTTTCCTGGGTCAGCACCCACAGCCTACTCTTGTCAACTGGAGACAGAAAAATGGCGTAAAGCGGCAGTCGAGTGAAAATTGGTTGCGCTTAATCCAGCTCTGAGAGATTTGAAATGTCAAAACTTCCAAGTCCACCATCATTTCGTAGCTTTTCGTACTCTCAGAACGTCTGAGGAAGGTCTGTGCTGTGCCCTGTGTTAATCCAGATAAACTCTCAGCGAGTTTTGGGGGTGGTGCGGACAGTTGCAGCGAGTGTGTAATCTCATTTGCCCTAAACCACGGCGAAGGGGAGTTGAGCCAAGATGTGCCACCTCGAATTTTGCCCTCAAACAGCATCTACAGGCCTGAATTTCTCCCATGTCTTGATCACAAGCCAGAGCCCTGGTTTTAGTACCTGGCTGAGCCTTTCCCTGCTCACTCACCACTGGGCTGAGGCAGAGGAACCTGCTCACGGACTCTCTTAGGGAGCTTTCTAAGTGGCACTGATTTCTTTTTGTTGTTGTTGGTCTTTCTCCAAGCCAGGGCATTTATTTCAGAAAAACTACTTTCGGTCAGTTAATGAACTTTTGTTCGCTGGAACCTGGTGCATGCCCTGAAGCAGGTTGGAAAGCAAAATGTGGAGTTGTTGCCACCACCTCTGTTCAAGCAGGAAAGCAGCTCTGGGGAATGAGAGACCTTGAGTGGTCTGTGCTTGGAACACAACACGCAAACCAAGAGCGAGGAAGAGGAAGGTCCCTCACTCTTGGAAAAATGTCTTTACTGCAAGAGTGGTGAAGCATTGGAACAGGCTGCCCAGGGAAGTGGTGGCGTCACCATCCCTGGAGGTGTTCATAAAACAGGGCACAGTTTAGTGGTCATAGTTGGGTTGATGGTTGGACTTGATGGTCTTAGATATGGTAGCGGGCATGTGGTAGCTCATGGTGTCCTCCAGAGGGAGCTGAAGAAGTGGACACTTGCGAACCTCGTGAGGTTCAGCAAGGTCAAGTACAAGGTCCTGCCCCTGCGTGGGGGCAATCCTTGTTATCAGTGCAGGCTGGGGGACGATGTGCTAGAGAGCAGCCCTGCGGAAAGGGACGTGGCGGGACTGGAGGATGAAAAGCTGGACGTGAGCTGACAACATGCACTTGCAGCCCAGAAGGCCAATCGTGTCCTGGGCTGCACCAAAAGCAGCGTGGCCAGCAGATGGAGAGAGGGGATTCTGCCCCTCTGCTCTGCTCTGGTGACACCCCACCTGGAGTGCTGTGACCAGCGCTGGAGCCCCCAACACAAGAAGGACACGGACCTGTTGGAGAGGGTCCAGAGGAGGCCACAAAAATGATCAAAGGGCTGGAGCAGCTCTGCTGTGAGGACAGGCTGAGAGAGTTGGGGCTGTTCAGCCTGGAGAAGAGGAGGCTCCTAAAGGGGAGACCTGAGAGCACCTCCCAGCACCTGAAGGGGCTACAGGAAAGCTGGGGAGGGGCTGCTTACAGGAATGTGTACGACAGGGCAAGGGGCAATGGTTTTAAACTAAAAAAGGGTGGATTTGGGTTATTTTTAAGAAGTTCTTTACAATGAGGATGGTGAGACCCTGGCACAGGTTGCCCAGAGAGGTGGTGGAGGCCCCATCCCTGGAGACATTCAAGGTCAGGCTGATGGGGCTCTGAGCAACCTGATCTGGGTAAAGATGTCCCTGCTCACTGCAGGGGGGTTGGGCTGGATGACCTTTAAAGATCCCTTCCTGCCCAACACGTTCTATGATTCTGTGATTCGGTGGTGACTTGTGTTGTGTCTCTCTCAACCAGGCATCTGACTCCGGCGTAAATGAAGAGGACGGACTCCAGGTTTTCTTGTGGTGGCTGCTTGGTACGTGGGTGCCACATCTCCAGCCGACCTTGCTGGGAGACTGGCAAGACTCGTCTGATGCCCTTGGCCGTGTGGGTTGTGCAGAGCGAGCTGTGGTGGGAGCCTCTGTCCTGAGGTTAAGTTCTGAGAATCTGGTGGATGTCAATATGCAAGGAATGGGGTTTTGTGGCACTCATTATCAGTTTTGTGCCAGGAGATACTCTTCATTCGAAACATGGCACCGAACGGGTTTCTGTGGGGTAGCGGCTTGGTGGCAAAACGAGTCTGCAGACATGCCCATTCGCAGAAACCGTCTTGATTTCTCTTTGCAACTGATACACCCGGTGCTGCAGAGAGGGAGAGGGGCTGTAGCTGGTTCAAGTGTTCATTCAGCACGCTGTTTCATGGAGGAGTCTTTAAAATCTGGCTCTCGAGTCTTATTTTTATACCTCCAACTTGAGTCTGTTGGTGGCTTTTTGGGGAACCTGGACCTGTCGATTGTCAGTCGTGGCAAACAACTGTAGCCCGGCTATCCCACCGATTTGGCTTGCCAGGGCTGAATCTTTTTAAGGGGTGTTCTTTTCAGAAGTCTTCTCAGCCTTTGTAAAAACATACCTGTATCCCCAAGACCATTATAATTTTTCTTACGAAGTCTGGATGTTTGGGCTCCCTCGAGCTGGTTGAGTTGAGCCGTGCCACGCTCGAGCAGCGTCACAAGCCTGCGCTCCTGTTCCAGGTATCGCTGCCCTCACCTTCGCCCTCCTTATGTCTGCCAGGATGGGGATTTTCCAGGAGATGCTGTACAAGCAGTTTGGGAAGCACTCCAAAGAGGCCCTTTTTTACAATGTAAGTCACCACGGCTTCTCTGTCACTTTTACTGGGCGGATAGAACCGCAAAGAGATTCTCTTCCCTTCCCCTCCCACCCCGTGCTGGGCACAAATCCGAAGGATCACACGCTGTGAGGCTGGAGCGAGGAAGAGTGTGCGCTCATCCAGATGTGTCAGGCTGGTTTCCCAGGATGAGGAGCAAGGTGGATTCACGTAATCTGTCTTGTCTTTTCTCTCCAGCACGCGTTACCACTCCCGGGATTTCTCCTCCTTGCCCCAAACATCTACCAACACGCCGTCCTCTTCAGCCAGTCCGGTAAGTGGTGCGCAGGCGGATCCTCGCGCTCGTATCTTTCCATCCTCTGGAAAATGCTGGAGGAAGCTTTCAGTCCGGTTGTTGTGCGTGTCACACTGTCACCTTGGGGTAGTCAAGCTCTTTAAATTTTTAGGTTTGATAGCCAAAAAAACCCTCAACCGTTCCACTGTCTGAGGATGTTGTTAAACGTTGAGTTTAATAGTAGTTTCACCAAGGCAGCAAGCTACCTTTACCCCAAATCCTGTGAAACTGCAGGGATCTTTGCTTTGTTGGTTCTCTAATCCCCTCTGGGTAGCTGGCTTTAACCTGCTCATTAACACGATTGCAAAATATTTCTGGCACACCACACCTGTCTCAAGGAAGGCAGGAGGTGAAACCCTTGGGCAAAGGATCGTGGTGGCTCAAAACTGGGAGGAACGGGAGTACCACGGGTGTAAACACAGACCTGTTGGCTTTCCTTTTGCTTTGCCATGCGGGTGCTGTTGGCTGAGCTGAGCCGCACAGTTGATTCACCAGGATAGTCCTGACACAAGAGAACAAGACAGAGCATCTTTCTCCTTAGCCTACTTCTTCCTCTGTCTTCTTTCTCCCCTACAGAAGTCCAAGCGGAAACATCCGCAAACTCTCTCATATTTGTCATTTACCGCGGTAAGAACAGGATAATCATCCTTTTAGAGCAAAATCGAAAGGTGCCGACACCTCAGTCTGCAGCAATGGCCTCCTGTGGCTGCAGCGCGTCCTGGATCATGGTCGATCGTGTCCTGGATCCTGGCGGATCCGTGACAGGAGAGACACCTCTCCTTGCATCTTCTTTAAACATAAGCAGGGCAGTGAACTTGCTCCGTCCTTTCTCCCCGCAGAGCCGTTCCAGGTCCCGGTGGTTGGGCTGACCCTGCCAATCATGTGGTTCTACCTCCTCATGAACGTTGTCACTCAGTATCCTTTCAAAGCTGGGCTTGAGACGCGCCCTGGAGATGGCAGCGGGGTGGGATGGGGGGAATGAGGTGGGGGTGCCATGTCCTCGGAGCCTTCCCTGCGTTTGGTAGCTGACATTCGTGTCAGTCTTAGAAAATATAAACTGAAATTTAACCTGGGACTTCATTTTTTCGTTTTTTTTGTGTTTTTTTTTTTTTTTCCCTGGGGTGGCTGAACCACCTGGCCACCACCTCTTGGAAAACAGAGAGTGGAATTTAGCCTGGGGTGTATTTTATTTCCAGGGCAGCTGAAATCTGCCACCACGTCCCCAGGGACAGGCTGATCGGTGTAAACTCAGGGTGGTTTTGCCAGCCAGCTCTAAGTAGAAAAGGGACGGATTCATAATCCATCACTGTGTGGAGTCTTCCATGCAGTGAAGACAGCTCTGAAAGTCTGATGAAACCAAGATGCCCTCAAGAAAGGGACCTTCTCAAGTTCTTCCTACTGTTTGGGGTGTCCCTGGGGTTTGTAGCGAAGCTCTTCGTAGCTGTAGAAGTGCCGGTGTGAGCCCAGGAAGGGATTTTGATTCCCTCTAGAACCATTGCCTGCCCAGGTGTCCTACCTCTCCAGCCCCGATGTCCCCTTACCTCCTCCCACCCAGGTACGTCTGCATCCGAGGCGTCTTCATCCTCACCACGGAGTGCACCTCCCTCACCGTCACACTGGTGGTGACGCTGCGCAAGTTCGTCAGCCTCATCTTCTCCATCCTCTACTTCCACAACCCCTTCACGGCCTGGCACTGGCTGGGCACCCTCTTCGTCTTCGTGGGGACTCTCATGTACACGGAGGTGTGGAACAGCCTCGGGCCCTTCCTGGCTCGCTGGAGGAAGAGGCCGAAGGAGGAGTAACGGCCGGAGACTCTCTGCAAGGACCTTTTTATTGTTTTCTAGAGCAGAGCAGCAAGGGATCCCCCAGCGGGGGGTGGTTTTTATAATACGGGGGACACGGTGGCTGTGCCAGGCTCCTGGGCAATGTGGAGCCTCCGCTGGGAACGTACCTGAAACGGATCATGGAGAGACGATACGGTTATTTTCGCAAGGTTGCATTTATTTTTTTTATGCAACCCCTTTCACTTCCAACTTCGCTCTTTTTTATGTTTTGGGTTGGTTGTTTTTTTTGTTTGTTTGTTTGTTTGAATAACCCTTTTTAAGTCATGTAAAAGCTGACCCGGTTCTCTGTCCGGACCCCAACCTTGTGGTGCTGTTGTCTGCTCCTCCCGGCTTTCGTGAGCTGGACCCTGAGCCTGTTTGGTGCCATCCTTTAACGTCACAGGTGGTTGAGCCCTGGGGAACTGCTGGTTTTTTTGCAGCAGGTTGTGACTTACACTGGAAATGCCGGGCCAGGCTGTCAACCTGAGTCCTTCTTGCCTGATCCTACCAGCTCTGCTGGGAGGGTGTCGGATGCATCTGTGGCTCAGAACCCTCCAGTCTGCCCAGTAGATCCACAGGGGAGCAGCTCAGGGGGCCGATTCGCAAACCACCAAGAAGGGCCTCGTTTGGGAGCCTGCGGAAACCAAAAAGGGGTGATGCTGAGGGGACAGAAAGTGCCACTGTGTCACCTTCGCAGCTTCTCAGGAGATGGTGAAGTGCTGTTGAGGCTTCTCCGAGTCCTCAGACGTCCTTCACCAGCCAGAGGGTATCGTGGGTTCCTCCTTGGGTTAGGTCCTCAGTGCAGGTCACTTTTCAGTCGCTTCTTACTTTTTCATAGAATGATACAGTCGTGGGAAGTTCCGAGATAGAAGGAACCTGCAAAGGTTGTGTAGCCCAACTCCCCTGCAGCGAGTTTCCCTCATCACAAGCGTGTGCCGGGGGGTTCCTCACCACCAGGCGGCTGCAGCGAACCGGGCTGAGCCCCCAACACTCCTGTGCCCTTCCCCGCATCCAGCCCAACCTCAGGGTTCAAACGATGCCAAGAAACTTAAGAAGGGCCAGTAGAGCTGAGCTTATTTCTGCTGCTGGGTTGGGGCACGGGGAGCTGGTTTTACTGTCCCTTCCCCCAGTTCTCTTCTCCCACCCCTCGGACATCAGCTTCGTTCTCGTCATCTGTGATAATTGAGGCATCCAGCAACGTCAACCTGGTTCACATCGAGCTTGGCGCAGTGAAGGACTGTACAGAATCATAGAATCACTCCCTTATTCCTCCACCCAACATCCCGGCCTCCGTGTTTACAACCCTTGGAAGGTTAAGCCTGTGCTGGTGGTGGCTTAACCCCAGCGGGCAGCAAAGCATCCCACAGCTGCTCTGCTCACTTTGGGACTGGGTGAGGGGCAAGAGGAAGAGCAAATCCAAAAAAATGTGTGTGTAAAGATGGTTTAGTAGAGGAAAGGGGTGAGAAAAACCTCAAGTGATGCAAAGGCAACCGTTCACCATCTCCCACCACTAGACCTGCGCCCAGCGAGTCTGACCAACAGCCACCTGCCCAAAAAACTCCCTCCTCTCCGTTCTTGTTGCTGATTCAATCTGCATCAGCTGTCCCAGCTGTGCCCCCTCCCAGCTTCTTGCCCTCCCACAGCCTAATCATTAGTGGGGAGGGCAGAGCGGGGCAAACCCAGGAAGTTTTGATGCTGTGCAAGCACCGAAGTGTTGGTGTGTTGCCAGCTTTAGCCACAAATCCAAAGCCCGTGAGGCGCCACAGACAAAGTTAACTCCGTCCCAACCAGAGCAAGGATGATGCTGACGGGACCTGCAGCTTTCTGGAGGTGACGATGAGTTTTTTTCCCTTCTCATTTGGATTTTTCCTGAGCCTGAAAAACCTCTTGTATTTTTATGTTGGGCATGTGATGTTTCCAAGGATTTTGTAGATGCAGTTGTAGCTCCTGTCGAGGCGGCCGTGGTTGCTGTAGCCTGAGCTGGGAATTTATTTAGCAAAGCAATAGCTGAGCAGGTGTCCAAGTGAGTGGAACATTCTCTACATAGACTACAGGTCGCTCCGTATATCAAGGAAATCTTATGTTGTCCCTCAGTTTCTGTATGATGCCGGTAGGTCTGGGGATGTTTGGGTTTCTCTTTTATTTCTTTTTAATTACCATGTGCCGTGCTTGGCCTTCGCTTGAAGCAGGGGTCAGCGGTGGGCTGTTACTCGTTGTTGTCCGTGTGGGTTTTTTAACTTTACAATGCGAGCTGCGCGTTTCTGATCATTTATAGTTGTTACAGCGTCGCAGAAGTGGCAGCGATTCCCTTCCTGCTGCGAGAGAGTTGTGAGATGGAGGAAAGATCGTGCAGAAGGGCCTCGTTAGCTAAAACTGTTATTTGAATCCAGGGCTCGTCCCCAGAATGGGGCTGCTCTTTGGTTTTAATGGTTGCTGTAGAGATAATAGCACTTTTTCGTTTTCTTTTTGTTTTTAGCAGAGGCTGGAAAAGCAGGTGAGCCAAAATACTTTTTGATCGTTGTTACAGATTTGGAGAGTTTTGGGGTTGGCTGGTTGGGCTTAGGGTGGTATATTTTCTTTTTTTAAAAAAAAAAAAGCAACAAAATAAATACATGTCCTCTGCAAAAATATGTTGGTCTTCTTGTTTCTCCTTTCACACTTTGCTACTGCCAGGCAGCTGCCGGTGATGGGAAAAGTAAGGAGGCTCTGAAACCAACACACGATTTCTCCTGCCTTTGATAGGAGAGAAGGTGAGATCGGTCTCTTCTACTGAGGAGCAAGCGATAGGACAGGAAGAAACAGGCTCAGGTTGTGCCAGGCGAGGTTTAGATGGGACATTAGGAAAAATTTCTTTACCAAAATGGTGGTGAAGCCCTGGCACAGGCTGCCCAGGGAGTCATTGTCCCATGTTCCTCATCTACACGTCTTCTAAATCCCTGACGGGATTTAGAAGACGTGTAGATGAGGGACATGGGTGGAGGGACATGGGTGGACCTGGCAGGTTTCTATGATTCTAAGATAGGAAAGACTCAGGCTTGCTGAGTTTTGAGGAGGTGTTCTGAAACACTCATGCAGTCCTGCACCAAAGTGTCCTTGAGCACCAGCACCCCTGATCCTCACCCACAGCACCCAAACCCGTCCAGGCTCTCCCACCCAGAAAGCACGTGCCCCTCTGCTCTGCTCCAGCACCATGTTGTCCTCAAGCCACAAGGTGAGAAGCTGCTTTCCTCAAATCCCTCATGTCCTTCTCCTCCTGGGTCACAGCGGTGGATGGTGAACAGACGAGGCAAACGCAGCCAAACCTGGAACAAGCTCTGCAGTGCCGGCAGATCGCTGAGGTGGCTGGTTTGTTGTTTTTCCTTCCCTTTCTTCAGCCCTAAGCCAAGACCACCCTCCTTATTTAGCCCTTTCAGCTGTGGTTCCTGCAAAGGAGGCGTTGACCCAAGATCTGAGAGGGGTGCAGGAGGTGTAGGAAGGCAAGAGAAGCGAAGGGTCACCTGGGGGAGGCTCCTTTGTAGTTGCACTTCTAATAAATTTTATCCATTAACTTGCTGGAGATGGTCTCTGGGCACACCCAGGTGGGTGAGTTGGGCAGCCGAGATCTCCAGCAGCACCCACAGGGTTTGGGGACCCGGCTGAGGGTGGCAGTTTGAGCATGAAGTGGTTGGTACTGAGGAAACCCTCAGGATTTGAGGTCCCCAAGCAAGACTCAACAGTTGTTTTCGGCTCTCTGGAAGGAATCCCGTCTGTGTAGTACAAAGTGTCACTTCGCTTTCTTTCGTGTTATCCCAGGAGAGGCTGAAATAGGGAATGAAGCTGCCTGGCATCAGCGCTTCACCATTCACTTGGAGCTGAGTGGTCAAACTTCTCACATGGGACCTAATGTGAAAAAAAAAATAACAGCAAGAATTGATTACTGTGATCTTCCCAGGCCTGGTGACGTCTCCATTATTGCAAAAAACAGCAACGTGGTGTTTAAATCCTGGCCATCACTTGACATTTAACACACCTTCAAACCTTCCCCATCTCAGCGCATTAATGGGGACATTTAATTCTCCAGCAGTTACCCAGTTTCTATAGTTTTAATTTAACAAATCATCTTCCTCCAGACCCTCGGAGCTGTTTGTTTAATAAATCCTCATCAGCCAGGCTCCACTTCCATCAGCTCAGACATTTCTCTTCGAAAATCTTTTGCCTTTCATTAAATCGGGGTTGGTGGTTTTAATGCTTTCAAACTTCCCTCAGCACGTCACAGCCTGGCTCACCCCAGTGGGTCTGAGAGAAACACGGGGGGTTTATTATTATTCAAGCCTTGAAGTCCCCTGGGAAACACGAGGACATCCCTGTTGCTTCCAAGGTGTAAAAACTTGCTCCTGCCGCTAAATTAAATGAGGGGGCAGGAGAGGGATAAAGATGTGTCTGTAAATTCACTCGGAGCCATGTAGTTTATTTCTCTTCAGCGTCTTTCATTATAGCAACTATAAATCAGCAGCTGGAGCCCGAGAGGGCGAAAAGGCAAGATTTATTGACGGGGTAATTTGGGAGGGGAAGAGCTCAGAGGACACAGCCCGATTTCTTTTTGCCTCCGGCGTGGTGCAGGCTCACAGGTCTCTGCTGGCAGCCTTCCTTCTTTGAGAGCTCTCCAAAGTTTGCTGGAAATCTGTAGCATTTATTTTCCCACTTCCATATAGGCCTGTTTCACATGCAGGAAGTTCTGGGGACGAGGCAGGGGACAGGCAGGTGACATTGTCTCCCCTGGAAAGGTGCCTGTGGTCATGCACGCCGAGACAAGGGAGTTAACCTCACTTTGGGCCACCAGAAAGCTCCTGGGCAGTAAAAATTTCACGGGGGCAAAGAGTCCCCGGGGTGGTAGCTTGGTCCTCTCTTCAGAGGGCAAAAAAGCAGATGCTGTGTGTGACCCCAGGTGACACCTGAATTGTTGCCAGAGAGCGGGCATTGCAAAGGGACCTAAAAAAATCAGAGGTGTCTTTCCATCAGGGCAACAGGGGAGGAAGCAGCCCCTGGAGCATCATTTAGGCTGGACATTAGGAAAAACTCCACCAAAAGGGTTATAAAAGGCTGGAACAGGCTGCCCAGGGAAGTGGCTGAATCGCCGTCCTCGGGTGTGTTCAAAAGCCGTCTAGATCTGGTGCTCAGGGATCTGGTTTAGAAGTGACCTGGTAGAGTTCGATGGTTGGACTTGATGATCTTGAAGTTCTTTTCCAGCCAAAACTGTTCTATGACTCTGAGAGCTGTTGGCTTCTTCCACCCTTGAGAAGAGGAAGAAACGCCCTAAGCCCCTCCACCAGCCAAGACTGCTGGCTTGTTGGTAGGTCTCCATTCCGAGAGCCTGGAAGACACCACGGCTCATTGAGTCTGGTGGGGTGTGAAGGTCAGCAGCCACACATGGGCTGTGTTTCAGATGGTCTGAGGTGGTATCAGCCGGGTGCAATCACGCAGAAATGCAGGCACTTGGCATAGGGAGCGCTGCATCGTGCCCTGCCCTGGAAGAAGGTGGAGAGTGGCATTTGGAGTCAACCAAATGTCATGTGAGGTAAGGGGAAGAGAAAAGCATAGTCCTTTGCGAGTAGGGTTAATGGTTGGACACGATGATCCCAAGGGTCTTTTCCAACCTGGATGATTCTCTGTGTGATTCTGTGTGATTTGTGGTCCTCCCAGCTGACTAAAGGAAGCCTCAAATACAGGATTAGCATGAAGAATGCCACCCCTGGCTCCTTTTGAACCCCACATTGTCTCCAACACATGGGAAGCCATCCTGCTGCTGGAGGAGAACTTCGGATGCCCCTTGCACCCCTGCTTTGGGCGGGGGCAAACTGCTGAGAGCCAGGAAAGCATTGCAGAAGGGAGATGTGGGTGTCCAGAGAAGATCCCTTCTCTGGAAGGACCCTCAGCATGGGGAATTTTTCACTGTGGAGCCTTCATGTCTTCATGATGGACGTTGATTTACACCTTCATGCTTCTACTTGCCCTGAGGTATGAGCGGGTAAAAGCACAAATGAGAAAAAATGTAGGAGCCGCCGCCTCCTCCTCCCTACAGGAAAATGAAATTCAGCCTCAGCTACGAGGGTTCCTCTCCCTCCGCCTTACAGGGGGGCAGAAGAAAATATCTCAGAAGCTTGAAATATTTCATGAGGGTTACCGAAAGGGTATGTCCAAGAAGCGTGATCTAGTGCGCCAGGGCTGCACAGCTGATTGTGCTGATGGGTCCTCTCTTGAGCTCCAGCCCCACAGACCGTGGTGGGGAGGAAGTACCTGGCTCCAAATGATGGAAGTAACGACTGGTTAAATGGATGGAGGACCCAAAGCAGATTTTGGGGCTGAAGTAGTTGAAACTACACAGTAGAAATGTGGGGTGAGACCGGGGAAAGACCTGACTCATCTCCTTCAAGCCCTTCACCAGGTCTCCCTTGAGTCAGGGAGGCAAAACCAAACGTGGGCAGTTGGTGTAATCGCACTGAGCAGCAACTCTCCTCGCCCACCACTGTGCTGTTAAAAAAAAATAATTATAATTCATTTTGACAGCTGCCAAATTAGCAGCATATTATGTAGCAGATTCAAATAGACAAGCTCCCGAGGGGAGCAGGCAGAGGTAGCAGGGCGGCCAGACACTGCTGGGGCACAACACGGTGTTTCAGGAAAGTAATTTTAGGAATGGGTGTGCATGTTCTGCAGAGGAACACTCCTTTGATCACTACCGGCAACTATTCCCCATCTGTTTCCAGAAGATGCTCCAAAAAAATAAAAATAAGGTGTAGCAGCTGGATTTGCAGTGGTCTCATCAGGTGCCTGGGAGAAGAGCTCGACCCTGCAGGGAGTTGCAGAGAGTGATGAGGCCCCCCCTGAGCCTCCTCTTCTCCAGGCTGAACTCCCCCAGCTCCCTCAGCCTCTCCTCACAGCACTTGCCCTCCAGGCCCTTCCTTAGCCTCGTTGCTCTCCTGGTTCTTGTGGACCCTGCCCTTGGTTTGGTTAAACTTCATCCTGTCGGTCTCGGCCCATCGCCCCAGCCTGGCCAGGTCCCTCTGCAGCGCCTGCCCACCCTCCAGCAGATCGACACTCCCCTCCAACGTGGTGTCATCTGCAGATTTACTAAGGGCAGACTCAATCCCCTATGCAGGTAAGAGATGGAGAGGTGGAGAATGGGAGCCACCACATATCTCCTGCTCTCACCTTCTACCAAGCCGGCCACGGGTCGCCCCGGCTGCCCACGTGCTCTGTGATCGTCCGTGGAGCAACTTGACCTCTGACACTCTGGATGCTCAGCAGATCTGCAGGAGGAGCTATTTATGGACCCATTCTGCAGCCCCTGGAAGTCTTCACTGAGCTGCGCATCAAGCTTCTGGCCAGCAAACTTCCTATCCTCTCACCAGGCACAGGTGTGTGTTAAAACAATCTCCCCTTATGTTGAACAAGCCCGTCATCCCATAATTCAGCAGCTCCTCGTCCTACAGTGTCTGTGTTGTGATTTCTACCGTGTTACTACTGGCCTCGGGGAGGAATCAGGATGAAGCAGCTGCTCTTGACTTCCCAAAACACTTGTGCAGAAGTACAGTCTTCTTGGCTTCTCAGAGACCCAGCGTTCAAGTAGAGATGTAGGAATTCCAGGTTCTGACCCAACTCTGTAAAAAAAAAACACCCTCAAGAGAGGACACAAAGGATCAGAACTTCCCCCAGCCGTGATTTACCGCTGTGTAACACGGGGCTGTGACACAGCACAGCGTGACGAGCACCCAGCTACACCCTGTGGCTGGCAAAGCCATTTGCATTCGCAGGGCAGCAACCACGGTCACTGCTTTTATCAAAATGTTGAGTGGTTAATTTAAAAAAGGGAAATTAAACAGCTTGTTATAGTCCCCTCTGTAAAATTCAAGACTCAGAGACTTGTTTGACTATGACTAACTTAAGGTGTTACTCTGCTGTAATCCAAACACGTGTCCTGCCAATAAAAACAGAGTTCCCTGAAACAGCCCTGCTTTTATCTGCCAGTCTATAAATATATAGGAAACAAGTTACAAGTTCTGTACGTTCAGCCAAAAATAAACACTCGAAACTAAAAGCGACGAGCTGCAAAGCTTCACAATCTGCTAAACGAAATAGAAATACTACGTCTCAGCAATCCGACGGCACTTCTGCCGTCGAGCTCAGCCGGGTGTTGCACGCTTCGGAGTGCGGCAGGCAAAGGGCAGCTCAGCGTGATGCAGATGTTTCTGGGAACCCTGTAAATTGGGGCTGAGATTTGCTCTGTGGTCTGCTGGGGAGTTGTATTGGGTTTGCCTGGACGGATTTTGGTGGCAAGGGGGGCTGTAGGGGTGGCTTCTGCAAGAAGCTGCTAGAAGTTTCCCCTAAGTCTGACAGAGCCAACGCCAGCCAGCTCCAAAGACAGATTTACAACTGGCCAAGACTGAGCCTATCAGTGATGATAGGATAGGAACGTCTCTGGGAAAACAGATTTAAGAAATGGGGAACAAAAAAGAACTGCGCCACACAACAACTGGTAGAGAGGCAGAGGAGCGAGAATATACGAAGACACCAAGGTCAGAGAAGAAGGGAGGGAAGCGGAGCAGAGAGTCCCCCGGGCGGTGATGAAGCCCGTGGTGAGGCAGGCTGTGCCCCTGCAGCCCGGGGAGGTGACGGGGTGCAGAGTCCACCCGCGGCCCGTGGAGGACCCCACGCCGGAGCGGGTGGGTGCCCGAGGGGGGCTGTGACCCCGTGGGAAGCCCGGCTGGAGCAGGTCGCTGCCAGAGCCTGCAGCCCCTGGAGAGAGAGAGAAGACCGAGCCGGGGCAGGTTGGCGGGAGGGGCTTTTGAGGAGTTTTCC
>NW_009729150.1:14035-14870 GCF_000703405.1 Apaloderma vittatum | reverse complement strand
GGGCACCTGCCCGCCGGCCAGGGTCAGACCACAGCAGGAGTGGGAAAAGAGTGAGGGAGAGCATGAGGCAGTAAAAGCTTAGGGAGGGAAAGCAAGAAACCAAACATTCTTGCTGAACTGAGTTCAGGAGATTCTCTTCAAGCATTGTTGGCTGATGCAGATGCAAGTAAGCTAACCAATACCCCCATCACGGAAGAACAAATTTCTTTTTACAGCTGGGAAATAAAAGTAACGTATTTACACTTCACCTGTATGCTCAGCTCTGTATGATCACAATAGAGACACGATTCCTGCACTGGAGAGCTCCCCATTTAAGGCTGTACCTGTAAATGTGAATAATTTGACTCACTTAAGACATACAAGGCTTTTGCAGGACTGCAAGTGGAGGAAATCTGGCACAATTTGGGGATAACTTGTCGCGTTTTGTCCTGTTTTATGCCGAAGGGAGTAACCGTTCCAAGGGAAGGGCAGAGAGCTGGAATGTGGAAGTGGTCTTGGCTTGGAGAACTGCGCAGGAATGGAAGAAAAAGGAAAGAGGTGTTGATGTGACTGGTATTTACAGAGGGAAAGCAGCTGGGAAGAGCCCTGTGGGATTTGGTGAAGAAACTGTGGAGGCAGATGCTCAGGGGCAGTCAGGTACACACCTCACTGAATCACCTTGGCAAAAAAAACCCCAACCCCAAACAAACAAAGACAAAGGTTGAAACTGCAGTTTTGGTTGCCTGAACTCCTTCTGAACCCAGGCCACGGAGCAGCCTGGCTTTTTGTTCTGCCAAAAAAATCAATGATAAAAACCCGGCGCCTCGGAACACCTGGTGTTCTTAAGCTTGATGAT
>NW_009729150.1:0-13773 GCF_000703405.1 Apaloderma vittatum | reverse complement strand
TGTTTGGTGATCTGGTTTAGGGGTGAACTTGTAGTGTAGGGTTAATGGTTGGACTCGATGATCCCAAGGGGCTTTTCCAACCTGAATTGTTCTACGACTCTATGATTCATAAAAAGCCGAGTTGTTTTACAGGCTTCGGTGGGGTTGAAGGTCAGGCTGATTGAATCTCTCCGTTACTCACCATGAGCTGTGTCGCTTCGTTCAGTTCATCCTATTTAATCAACAAAACCCCTCGGCCACGTGGTGAACAGGCAGGGTTGAGGCAAAGCAGAGCTTTTCCGGGGACGTGACTCCACACTGCGGCAATGAGTTGTGTCTTCTGCACACAAAAGAGCTGTGCTGGAACGTGAACAGTAAATGCTCCCCCTTAGAGGAGGCTGCTCGGGCCTCCCTATCTGTTCTACAAGTACATGGTAATAAAAATTAATCAGGACAAACATTAACTCAAGAGTTTTATTTACTCATCAGAGCTCTGCTCCACATACAGAAAAACAAATCTTCACACACTACTTACAGCTTCAGCCAGTGCTCAACAATTTTAACTAATTTCTTTCTGATGACTCCTTGCTAAGTTGTTTAAATACATTTGTAAATCAAAGAATTATGTTTCAGCCCTCCAAAAACCCCCCATTTTAAAAAATTAAAAAGAAAAGACTTGGAACTAGTTTTCGCTCCCAACTTAAGTCTGAACATTTTACAAAATCCCTCTTCAAAATAATTCACTAGTCCTGCAGTACAGACAATATTACGGGAGGCCCTGATGCTTCCAGATCTCAATTAAAACTGTAATATAGGTGGTGGAGGAAAGAGAGAAATAAATGGAAGATATGGTTGTGTAGTATGTAGCAGTCAAGACAAAAATCTACACCATTTCCCAGCTGAGTGCCTGGGGAAATAATTTCTGTCTTTGGGAAACACAGAAATTACTTTTTAATAAAGTTACAAATAAATAACTTTTTTCTTTTTTGGAAGAGTTAATCAGAACTGGATTCAGAAATAATATTTGATAGCCTTCGCTTCGTCGAGAAGAAATATATCAAAATCGATGTTCCTGTCAGACAGAAAGATTCAGTGGAATCACGACAAAGACTCCGCTGGCGGTGGCCATCAGGGGTCGGTCTTCTTGCGCCCAGTTGGGATTGGAGGTAGGACGGGTTTGGACTGGGAGCCCGGCCAGTTGACAAGCTGAGGCACATGTGAAGAACCAGGCTGGGACTTGCTGTGTTTTCTCTGAAGATTGTCACCAGGGAGTTCAGTCTCTGCAGAAATCAGAAACAAGTGAAGAAGCACTAAGAGGGTGTTTCTTGCAAGGAAAAGTCCAGCTTTACCACCAAGCCTATCTCCAGCTGCAAACCCAGCCTCTGGGCAGCTGGGGCGAGAGTAATATCTTCAGGTAGTGACTGCTCTACCTCATACAACTGGAAGAGGAACTCTGTGCCTAAGCAGTCACTACTTTTAATTTGCCCAAAAGTTCATGGAGAGAAAGCTGCTGTTGAGTGTTCACACCGTGACAATCCTGCCACATCATAATGGTGCTGCTAATGCGTCGCTACCAGAAGCAAGAATAATCATAGAATCATAGAATGGCCTAGGCTGGAAGGGACCTTCGAGATCATTTAATCCAACCTCCCTGTCATGGGCAGGGACACCACCTCTCGACTAGACCAGGCAACACATGGGGACCGAGCGGGAATCGAACCTGCGACCTCGGTGTTGTCATTGTTGTCAGCACCGCGCTCAACCCACGGAGCTAACCAGCTGCCCTGCCACCCAAATAAAGGTACTGCCGTTACTGTCAAACACACAGAGCCTGAGCAGAACTGTTACTCTGGAATATGATTCAAACCTTTCAACCCATCCACTCCGTTCTCAGCTCCTCTTGCATCTTGGTGCTCAGCTCTGGCTTCCTCGGCAAGGTGAGTGTGGGGAGCATGGGTCCGAACCGGCCGACCTTTTGCAGCAAGTGCGCCAGCTGAGACTGGAAATTGTCCACCAGCAGGCCCAGATTCTCTGGAGCTGAGAGGGGGAAATGATTGGTGCTTTAAGAGAGCAATAAAAAAAAGCAGATGTGCCAAGTTTGACAGTGTTACTGCAGCGTCAGTCAAAAGTCAGAAGTAAATCCCAGCACTTACCAGTGACACAACTCTCACACAATTCTCTCAAAACTTCTAGTGCTAGCAAACCCAGCCACTACCTCTCTGTTTTCCTTTATTGGTTTAATTAAGCCAGGTGCAATAGTGAGGTTCATGGCACGCAGTGAATCAGCTTCAGAGCTGAGATGAGAACTCACAGCTCTGTGGGCCAGCGCCACAGACGATGTTCTCTCTTGGTGAGCAGAAGAAAATAGGAATTGCCTTGACAACGTAGTTGCCAAGGGACAACACAAACCATGAGTAACCGTTTACCAGTGAGTAGTACCCGAGGCACCTCTGACCCGTTACATCTCTTGCAGAAAATCTAGTCAAAGCCAAAGCCTGAGTGGTCTGAGACCTTGCCAATGGTAATGAACGTGTCACTTGTTCAGATAAAGGCTTCCCATTTCCATCTACATCCAATCAATTAACTTGAAGAAAAATAAGGGAATGGCCTTGATTCCTATTGAGAGATCAGTAATTACCTGTTTAATGCAGAATTGTAGTATCTTTCTGAAGCAATGCTTAAGACATTTCAGAATGTCTCTTTTCATGCAGAAAAGACTATTCTGGTCTAGATGAGAGAAACCGATTCACAGATTTATGAAACTGGCAGGAAATTCAAAGATGATCCACCCTGAAGTTCAAAGATTGTCGTCCCTGACCTTTATCCATGGTGCAGGTCAAAAGAATTTCAAGCTGTAATTCTTGCAAGGAGAGTTTTAGCTTGTGAGAACACTGTGATTACAGTGTTCTGGGAAAAAGAAAGTAAGTATTTCAATGGTATTTTAACAAACTCATACAGTAAAAGAAGGGATCATGAATAATGAGATAAAGCAGGGTGGAAGTCCCATAAGAAACATGTAGTTATCTTGTCACTAGATGTACTGTGGAAGTCTATGAGAATTTTGCTATTGCCTTCAAGGTAAAGAAATATTACATCGTGTAATGTACTGAGTGCTTGGACTTCCCTCTGAGGTCTGCTGCATCCAAGGATGCTCCTCAGACACTGAACGCTCAAGCCAAAGGCTTAATCCTAGTCCTAAACTCATTTCAGCTGCCTGTAATACAGATCAGGCATAACTGTGGTAGGGATAAGAAATTAGTAAGAGTAAAATCCAGGTGCAGGATAAACAGCAGCTTGGCCTCTTCAGTAATATTTGTTCCAATTTCTAAACAGGTTGGCTACTTCTGCTCTTGCTTCAGAGAACAGTCACACCTTCACCTACAAATGAAGGCTCAAAAAAGTAACTGGGTAGCTAGAATTAACCCCTGTGGGTCTCTGGCCACAACTACATGGATGCTCTCTGTTTAAATGTAGCATCCTGAAGGTGTTCAACAAAAATCTTCATTGCCTTTCTCCCCAGCTGTCCCTTTCTTAACAGGCAGAAGACAAGGTAAACTACGGGAAATAATTTACACAGCACTTGGCAGGGATTAAAGAGAAGGTAGATGGCCAGGCTTTTCTAGTACAAGTGTTAGAGTAAACGTTTAATTAAACTAAAGTTTCTTGTAAAACCACTCAGTGAGAATAACAGCAAAATAGAGTGGGAAAACCAGAGCTTATGGGGTCTCTGTCACCTAGATGTCCAAGGGATTGGGGAGGGGTGGAGCAGAGGAGGTGAGAACCTCCCTCTCCTTTGTGCTTTTGCCGTGTGACCGTCAATGAGACCAGAAAACCTAAAACATGTCAGTCATGAGCTGAGGAGTAAAGCACTGGACTACTATAGATTCTCTTTAGATCACAGTTGCTCTGGGCTGCCAAACCCTCACATATATTGTCGCCCGTGATGACTTAATATTTCAGTTGATGCATATTTTTCATTTGACTGTGTGTGGCAGGAATGGGGGGCACAAAATTAAATATTCAAGACAGTTCCTTGTTAAATACACTGCTCAGTGTTAGGTCAGGTTCTGACTTCACCTTCGAACTTGCAAATAATGAAGGCAGAGTAACAGATTAAGAAGTTATGTTTCCACTCTCCAACTCTCTGCATTTTGCTCCTCGTCTCTCCCCCTCTCCTAGTTATGCTGCAACCAGATCATTTCAATATCGTTAGAAACACCTTTGCTGGTAAAAGTGTCTAATGAAATACAGCAGGCAAGGATCTAAAGGATTTATCATTGCCTGTGGTGAGTAGCAGTCCTTTAGAGTGTAGTTGTAAGACATTTTGCCCTAAAGGGCTGCTACTCACCAAAGGCAATGATACATTAAGAGTGAAAATAAATGGAACCTCAGGCAAACATCTCCACACTTTCAGCTACGAGGATGATTAAGGGACCTGAACATCTCTCCTGTGAAGAGAGTCTGAGAGAACTGGGGCTGTTTAGTTTTTAGAAGAGACGGCTGAGAGGGGACATTATTAATGTATAGAAATACCTGAGGGGTGGGTGTCAAGAGGAAGGGGACAATCTCTTCTCAGTGGTGCCCAGCAACAGATATAATGGGTTTAAGTTAGAACATGGGAAGCTCCACCTCAATGTGAGGAGAAACTTGTTGGCTGTGTGGGTGCCGGAGCCCTGGCCCAGGCTGCCCAGAGAGGGTGTGGAGTCTCCTGCTCTGGAGACTTTCCAACCCGCCTGGACGCGTTCCTGTGTGGCTGCCCTGGGTGACCCTGCTCTGGCAGGGGGTTGGACTGGATGAACTCTAAAGGTCCCTTCCAACCCCCAACATTCTGTGATTCTACGATTCATGTGTGGGGGAGAGTTCATCCTCCAGCAGAGGTCTTCAGAACTCCATGCAAACTGGCACGGTGGTTTTCTTTTATGAATCACAGAATCATTTTGGTTGGAAAAGACTTTTAATGCCATCAAGTCCAACCATAAACCCAGCAATGCCAGTCCCACCACTAACCCATATCCCTGAGCACCACATCTACCTGGTTTTTAAATCCCTCCAGGGGTGGGGACTCCACTCCTGTGCTGGGCAGCCTGTGCCAGGGCTTCACAACACTTTTGGTGAAGAAATTTTTCCCTGGTGCAACAAGAGGCTGTTTCTTCTCGTTCTGTGGCTTGTTCCTTGGAAGAAGAGACTGGCCCCACCTCGCTAAAACCTCCTTTCAGGTAGTTGTAGACAGCGAGAAGGTCTCCTCTCAGCCTCCTCTTCTCCAGCTGAACAGCCCCAGCTCCCTCAGCTGCTCCCATCACACTTGTTCTCCAGACCCTTCCCCAGCTTTGTTGCCCTTCTCTGGACACGGTCAAGAACCTCAGAAAGATGAGGTTGTCATAGGTTACTTCCAAGGAGAAGACCATAGCCACGGATGTAAGTAGAAACTGTCCTCCTGAAAACTGCGCGTCAGTGGGCAGACATCCAAACAAAACTTTTAATTCCCACTCTCAAGTAAATTCCATCAGGATTCTCTGTTTCACTTGCAGACCAGAAGTAACAGAACAACTGCAGGACTTGAATCCAACAAGGGTTGGACTTGAAGAATGTCATCTCCACCACAACTCAAGCTTAAATAGAAACTGCAACATTTGAGAAATAATGCAAAAGTCTGGGAACCAGACATAGTGTTGCCCAGTGACGTATCGTACTAATCTGCAGTCCCTGATCTTAGAAAACAATATTTCCTTCATTAGCTGTCAATAGGAGGTCAATAAATTCACGCTCTTACCCCTTGATGGCTTTTTTTAGTTTACTCTTTCTTCTATTCCAAATGTCGAAAGCATAAATTTGGAGAGAAAGAAGAAGAAAATATTAAACCACCTCAATATTCAAACCAAATCACTACAGGCTGTAGTGCAACACTTGAGAAATGGGGGATTTTTCACACCGGTATTTCAAATGCATCTACACAACAGCATTTCCATCAATCACGACGCCAAGCAAATTTCTTCCAAACTTCCCACATTTCCCTTGCAAAAGGATTTGACAACATGACTCTACACAATTTTGCTGTAGGCCACAATGCATGCACAGAAAATGAATCAGATTAGCAGTTTGCTGTTTCTCTCCTCACAGTTGTTTTTCCACTGCGTTATTAACAGTGCTAAATGAAAACACTGCTCAAGTCAAAACACCCAAATGTGGCGGAGTGGGAAGACATATTTATTCCCATATGCGAAGGGTAAGACCTTTACAACTCCTCATAGCTTCGCCCTCGTTTTGAGTTATATGTCTCGCCTCTCGCTGGTAGGGACAGATGACGCATAATCCCTCAGCAACCTATTACGCACTCGGTTTCTCTCAGACGCTCTCTCTGTTCCCCTCCAGCACACTCTGCCGTGGCATAAATACTCAGGACAAATGAATCTGCAGAGGCTTACGGTTTCAACCTTTTTCCAGCATGCTAATTAACTGCTGGTAATTACAGTGGCAGGTAGTCCATCACACGGAGGGAACTGGCAGTCTCTCTACGCTATAAAAGGAACACAGATTTTTTTTTTCTTCAAGGCAACTTTAGCTAAGAATTCTGCTTTACAGATGAGGGATGAAGTGAATGGGATGAAATCTTCTCAAGATGCTCAGCGTTTCTCATCGATCTGACTTAGAATCATGGAATTGTCAGGGTTGGAAGGGACCTTAAAGATCATCGCGTTCCAACCCCCTGCCATGGGCAGGGACATCCCCCACTAGATCAGGCTGCCCAGAGCCCCATCCAGCCTGGCCTGAAAAACTCCCAGGGATGGGGCTGCCACCCCCTCTCTGGGCAACCTGTGCCAGGGTCTCACCACCCTCATGGGGAAGAACTTCTTCCCAACGTCCAATCTGAACCGACCCATCTCCAGCTTAATCCATTCCCTCTAGTCCTGTCACCGCCCGACAGCCTAACAAGCCCCTCCCCAGCTTTCTTGTAGCCCCCTTGAGATCCTGGAAGCCACAATAAGGTCTCCTTGGAGCCTTCTTTTCTGCAGACTGAACAGCCCCAACTCCCTCAGTCTGTCTTCACAGGAGAGGTGCTCCAGCCCTCTGAGCATCCTCGTGGCCTTTCTCTGGACACGCTCCAGCACGTCCATATCTTTCTTGTGCTGTGGGCTCCAGAACTGGACGCAGGACTCCAGGTGGGGTCTCATGAGAGTGGAGCAGAGGGGGAGAATCACCTCCCTCATCCTGCTGGCCACGCACCTCTTGATGCAGCCCAGGATACTCATGTGCCCAGGATTTCATGTGAAAAGCTCCCTAACATGTGCTTAGGTGATTTTGAAAAGATGTGAGAACACACAGGTGAAAAAATACAAGGTGTAGTGTGTTTAAATCTAGCGGGAAAGGTACCTTGGTTTGTAAGAAATGAGAACAAGTTACCAGACATGGGATTGAACCCAAGATCAAATCCAAGTTGACCACCAGCCACGTGGCACAGACATCAGCTTGCTCCAAAGCGCAGCTTTTAGATGAGCTTTGCAGTAGGTTCTGAACTTGAAGAACATTAGATTTAATTGTGGGATTGCTTAAAATTACGATGAATCACAATTTGGTTTATCTTATGAGTGACACTGTTTAGCATGAGTAGCCAGATTTACTAAGGCCTTAGGACCAGACTGTGGACTTTCAGCTAAATCCTGATTAGTTTAAGCTTAAGAAAGGCCCAAAAAGCAATGCTAAGTGAGAAAAATAAGAACAACAGAAACTGCATTCTCAAGATAAAGAAAAGAATGCACACCTGGAGAGAGAGAAAGGATACACTGAGGAACCAGAAGACCCCAGAGCCAAATATTACTACTGGGCCGAACCATCATGTGGGGCAAGGTGAACCTGGACTGTGAGGGTGTAATTACCGAGGGATTTCTTTGTTCAGAGTCCCAGCTCAAGCTGAAATAAAACGCCTCTGTGGCAGAACCCAGGGTCTGAGCTCTTCTTTACAGCTGGGGGCTCAGGCTGGATCCAGCTGCACCTAGGCTCCTCCTAGTGAGGAAGTTTAGAAAGTCAAAACCTCAGGACTCAGTCAGAAGCAGAAGGCTCTTCCCACACAGCAAGTCAGGAAAATACAGCCCGTTTTGTAGCTCGTGGCCTAAACCACTGATGATGTAGCCTCTTCAAGTCTTCTTCTATCCTCCCCTCTCTACAAGGTTTGAATGAGTCAGGAGTTGTCTCCCTCCCAGACCTCAGAGCCTGCTTAGCTGGCGATGCAGAGAAATGAGGATGTTCGTCACTCACGAGCAGAGATGTTGAACAAGATGTGAAGCGCAGCAGCAACGACTGAGATGGTAAGAGAAGGTAAAGGTACTACAGAGCTCAGAATCCTGACGGGGTCTGGTGTTATCATGGAAGAGATATGACTTGGAAGATCATGATATCACCCAGAGCATCCCAAATGGTATTCAACAGTAACTACGGTAATTCTCTAAAGACAGAAGGAGAAATAATGCTGATAGCAAACTTCTGATAAATTTGTTTAACAAACATATTTATCACTCAGGTTCTGTTTTTTTATACCTGGACTAAATTTGTTTAACAAACATATTTATCACTCAAGTTCTGGTTTTTTATACCTGGATCAAGTTTCTTTCAGCATCTTTTTCCCTTCAAACACCCTCTTGACAGAAATTCCCTTTCTGTGAACTACGGTGCCTAAATGAAACCATTTGCATGAATGACAACACTTTGTTTTCGGCTGCAGCGACACATGTTTAATAAGGCTGTTGAAGTAACACATGAGACAGCTGCACTAGCTTGGGAAATGGTTTCAGATCTTGCACGTTGCAGCATTAACCTTCATTCCACCCTGCAATGATCTGCTGTCTCAGAAACTGAACTCACCGGCTCTCCAGGTTAGTCAGGGGGAAGCTCTGGTCTTGGGTAACATTCCTTCCATCTAAGAGCAGAGGAGCATGTATGGGTGGTCCCAGTAACTGTTTGGAGGAGCTGTTTGGTGCAGGAGTGACTTCTTGGTCCCTAAAATGACAGAAAAACAAAATAAAGTGCTTGTTAGATGCATTTATATACTGTGACAGCATAATTAGCACCTAGAGAGTTCAGCAGACCTGCTTGGATGGAGGGGAGCACTATCTCCAGTGGGAGAGAAGCAGCTCCATCTAGATTTTGACATTTTCAGTGAAGGATAGTTTGGGTGAGATAGCTCAGATACTTGACGTTTAATGGTTCTGTGGAAGGGCTGTCCAGAGAAGCTGCAGGCCAGCACTAGCATTCCTTCCTGGCACCTTCTCTGTGGGAGCAATAAGCAGTCGGGGGTAGTAATCAAGGCTCTGTTTATAGCCAATGGAGAGGAATAGTGACAGCTACAGTAGGAATAAACTCAAGCTTAAGTTGAGATCTACAGCAGGTTGGATGAATCACTCTCCATGTAGCAATGAGGGCAACTTTTTCAGATAGAATCATTTTTTAATTAAAGACAGCTGAAATCGGGTGAGATTAATCCCACCCCTTGCGACTGGCTCAGAAGGTGAGAAGTTTCACCTTCACTGCCGTGCATAGCACTTATAAAACCCCCAACATTCCCGGTAATTGCAGTATCCACACCACTTTACTTCGAGACTTGAACCACAGAACTAAAACCAAAGCGATGCAGCAGAGGTTCTTAATGAAATACTGAGCTTAAAATGAGAACTTGTGAAAGATTCCACATATCTACCCCCTGTACCAGAGCTGTCCCACTGACACACCTCAGCTGAACTCCGAAGGACTCTATTTTTAAGAGTGATGAGCCAACGTAACACTTGCACGTGCCCTTTTCTAGTTTCCTTAGGAAGCTTGTCAAGAACGTATTTAACCGCAGCAGTAACTGCTGAGCGCTTGCTCCACGGGAGAAGCGATGTTTCCAAGGAGGGTCTGAAGACTCATCGCTACAACTTGGAAAAAGAAACAACAACAAACTACTGAGTTCTTCATCAAGCCCTCCATCATGCCAGAGGCTGTTAAGGCGACAAGTATCCCACTGCCTCTTTTATCCCACTGCCACTTTCCCAGAGGAAACAGAGAAAGCTCAAACTGACTTTTCACACCTCCTCATCTTGCCAAAGCAGGGCTGTTCCCCGTTGAGGGTCTTCTGGTGCTTCAGTGATGAAGCTTTCCCTGCTCCTCCTCAGAAAACGGTCTCTAGCCCAATCCGCCGTGCATTGCAAGCAACATTTTTCCACTCTTCATCGTTAAATTTCCCTTTCTTTTGTTTCTTCTTATTATTAATACCTATAAATAAAGCCTCCCTAGTGTCAGGCCTCAAGCTGTTATTGTTTCCCTGTCAAGCAACCGCCGGCGGGTAACAGTGTTTGCTCGTTATCGGCTCAGATCAAAATCTAAACCAATTACATATGAGAAAGGGCCTCGTTCCATTAATGGCCCCCAGAGCTGAAGGTTCTCAGAAATCATTTCTTGTAAACACACACGATGGAAATAAATAAAGAAATAAAAGAAATAAAAAAGAATAAAAGAAGATAGCTCAGCAATGGAGGCTCTAAGAGTCAAAGCAGGAATCCGGGAAGAGGATTCAAGGCCACCCCTCTACGGACTGGGTCACCACAGGAAAATGAATTCCAACTCTTGGAGCAAAGGTTTGGGTTTAGAACCCACGACCCACTCTCAGAAGCGACAGCTCGGTCGCTAAATAATCTTAAAATAATATATCTGACATCTAAGAAAAATCTGTACATTTAAAGGTGTTACAGGGACATTTTTCTATCTCTGTGCTAAATGCCTCTCAAGTTCTGAACTGAACTGCCATTAGAGGTGTTTAGGCTCTGAGTGTAATTCAAACTGCACCAGGATGCCTCACAGCATGACAAAAAAAAAAAGGAAAAAGGAAAATCAGGCTGGAGAAATTAAATAGTGCCCTGTGAAAAGGCACATCCATGTGGTTCAGACCAATGTCCTAGTTGCATCATTAAGAGAGGCACAGAAATAAAACTGAAGAGCAAAATCACCTTGAAGTCAGAGGCTGACTAGCCGAGAGGTCTGCAAGCCGTGCATGCAAATCTTATGCTTGCAGCAATAAAATCCAATCTGGAGAGTCTCATCCACGGGCAGACTATGGATGATCTCTCTTCCCAGCTGTGGAAAGGAGCTCCAGTGAAACTCTGAAGTGCACAAATTCCTTCCAACTCAGAAAAGCAAAACCGCCCTTGACAAATTCTCCTCTCGGTGATGGTTGCTCTTGCTTACTCCAGTTCTTTCAGACGCAATCAGATGCTATCAAGAAGTTAATCATTAGCTAAAGGCCTGATCCGAATGAGACTTCAAGCCAACCCCTTATTTATGACCCTCAGACACACAGACAACTAGTGAAATTATTCAGAGCAAACCACCAAATGTTGCCTGTACTTTGTATCAGGCCATGAGACATCAAAATGACTTTAATTACACCTGCACACAGCCGCAGGCAAAAAATGAAGAGGCCAGGTTTTCAGTAACTTGGATTTAAGAAGCTAAATTTATGCAGATAACCCTGCAGGGTTGCAATAAATAAAATAGGTTAGATTCTTGCGTGTCACCCATTTTAAAATTTTCTAACATGCACCCAGGAAAATTGAGCAATATATTTCTGTTTGCATTAAAATATGTAACGGTGAGATTAAGCATTAAAGAATCTTTTCGTACTTACAGATATACAAGAAATTAAAAACGTCTAGTACCTCAGGGACTTGAGTGTATCATTTTCTGGCATCAGTTTCATATATTGCATAGAATTTAGATTCACTCCTAACTGCAGTGGGGGTCTCAAAAGCAAGCTGAGCTGCCTCTGCCTCTCCCATTTTAGGTCTACAGATACTTATTTACACTCCCAGTCCCCTCTCAGCATGATGCCAGTGCAAGCGATTCTTCAGAGAGAAATACTCAAATGACTGAATTCTTCCTCACGGTGTGACAAAAAGTGTCTGGACACGGAAAAGTCTACTTTGCACTGGCAGCCCTTTTCACCAGAGAAATCGGGATACGCATCTTCAAGTAAAACATCACTTTAATGGAGCTATTCGTGCAGTATGGACAACTAAAATGTAGTCCAACAGCTAAAAAAAATCTCTCCAGTTCAAGCAAGGCACTGTAGAAACTTCTAACTAGTCATATTGCTATTTTTATGTGCTAACAATATACATAATCTATGACCGCCAGTTTTCACAAATCTGGTCTTGCAAAATTGTAATCACCTACTTTTTTAAATACTTGTCTTATTTTGCTTCAGGTTAACCTGCAATTCCCTCAGAACAAAGTTTCATTCTGCAGCAATTCCATCCAGCATGGCAAGCATGGACCTCCTTCTTGTATTTCCCAATATAATTTGAAACTAAGTCACTTTAATGAACTTCTCTCTATCTGCCCCACTAGAGAAGATCAGGTTTGAGCCCATCTAATGAACCTGAAGGTGCGAAAGTTCACAGGACCTGACAAGATCCATTTGTGGGCTCTGAGGGAACTCAAGGACAAAGTTGCGTAGCCACCTTCCGTCATATTTGGAAAGTCGTGGTGGTCTGGTGAAGTTCCTGCTGTCTGGAAAAGGGGAAACATAACGCCCATTTTCAAAAAAGGGAGGAAAGGAAGAAGCTGGAAGAGGTTTATACTAGATATAAGGAAGAAGCTCTTTACCCTGAGAGTGGTGAGGCTCTGGCACAGGTTGCCCAGGGAGGCTGTGGATCTCCAACTCTGGAAGGGTTCAAGGCCAGGCTGGATGGAGCCTTGAGCAACCTGCTCTGGTGGGAGGTGTCCCTGCCCAGGGCAGGGGGGTTGGAACAAGATGATCTTTAAGTTCCCTTCCAAACCAAACTGTTCTGCAATTCTATGAAAATGCATGCTTGCTTCTCCAAGTCACAAGTCCATACCTTCAGTGAATTCAAACTCCACGGGGAATTCAGGGTGAAAACGAGGATTTACATTGGAGTAACTGAAGTGGGGGTGCACATTATTTTCTCTTTGTTCCTCTGGAGAAGCAGTACTCCACAGTGAGGAGTGCTATGGCAGCAAGCATGTGACATCAAGATGCATCAGCACAAAACCCAGTATAAGGATGGATTTGTTACCGGTGAAAAAAATCACATTTTTGTAGAAACAGCAGACTAAGTAAGTGGACAAAGTACACTTATGCACTCCTGCTGACAACAAAAATAAAGAAAAGGTGTACCATGTTCGAAATAAAAAGTCATCAGAACAAAGCTGATAAAATCAGAGCAAGAGGTTTTTTAAAACTGGATTCTAAACAGGCATGAGCTATCCTATTTATGCAGTCAAGTAAAAAGAGAAACAAACCCCTCCAAATAAAATACAGCTTGAAAGAAAATAACTTACAACATGGATATTCCATAGTAGAGAGAGGTTTGGGAAGCACTAAAGCCAAGATAGATCTAGACATAACAATGAGAGGAAAGGTCAGACTTGGATATCTAATACAATAATGGCTGCATGAGAAGATTGGTGTCATTTTTAAGCAACACAGAATCATAGAATCACAGAATGTATCGATTGGAAGGGACCTTTAAAAGTCATCTAGTGCAACCCCCCTGCAGTGAGCAGGGACATCTTTACCCAGATCAGGTTGCTCAGAGCCCCATCAAGCCTGACCTGGAATGTCCCCAGGGATGGAGCCTCCACCGCTTCTCTGGGCAACCTGTACCAGGGTCTCACCAACCTCATAGTAAAACATTTCTTCCTTGTATCCAACTTAAATCTCCCCTCTTTTAGTTTAAAACTGTTGCCCCTTGTCCTGCTAAAAAGATGCTTCAATCTTTCTTATAGAATCACACAGAATCACAGAATGTT
>NW_009729149.1:24160-33969 GCF_000703405.1 Apaloderma vittatum | reverse complement strand
TTCCAACCTGAACTGTTCTATGATTCTATGTGGGGGCGTTGGGGCATGGGCTGTGCTTGATGGTCTCAGAGGGCTTTTCCAGCCTCAACAATTCTGTGATTCTGTGCAGGGTATAACTGTGCCTCCCCAGGGAGGCTGCCCTCCCTTGAGGCCACCTGCAAGGTTTTGTCTCTCACAGATGAGGCGGGTACCTGCCATGGGCCACCGGGGCCTCAGGTACCACCTCTCCTGCCCCCAGCGCATCGCCCATCAGTGGAATGGTGCCACTGCCATGGTGTGGGCAGCGCTTCCAGGTTCAAAACTTCACTACTAGCGCAACTGGTTTCAAAACTATTTTGTCTGCATTCGAAATCTGTTTCATCTGTCTTCAAAAATAGTTTTACCTACTCCAAAGCTTCACCGATAAACAAGGTATAAGCTCTTTTCCATCAGGCTTTGGGCAGCTCAGAGGTGGGACTGTCATGACCAGCACAACTACAGTTTCCATCAGTATAGATGAAAGAGGCTGGTAAAGAAGAGAAATTTTGCAGTAATTCCATATTAGACCCAGAGATATTCAATGGCATTACTCTCTTCTTTCTTTTACTTATTCAATGTTATTTTATTTTTCTTCTTTTCAAACATAATTTTGGGTAAACTCTATTCATTCTTGGGATTTTCCCTCTTTAGACTCTTCTGCATTCATAGCTCCATGTTACAGAATACAGAAAGCCATTTTTTGCTAGTCTCCAAATTTTAAGACTTTTACAACTGGAGCTTGAAAAAAATCCGTATCCTGCCAGTGGGTCAGCAGAGAAATCACCAGGGATTCCCTTGCCATCAGAAACATTCATTACAACTTTGCTAAAGTAAGCTGCTTTAAAATTTTATTGCCATCCTACATCTAGTACAGAGGGAATAAAGTATTTGTCTAGCGCTAGACAATTACAATTTCTGTGAAGATTTTGTTAATAAAATGCCAAGACTTCATACAGCTTTTTCTTTTAATTCCAAAGCTGGTATTGTCTAGTCCCAGTTAGAATTTTAAAACACCCTAACACTTGGAACACAGAGGAACACACCCACCGTTTGGAAACCTTGTCTCTAAGGAAAATTAGAAGCTGGTATTGTCTAGTCCCAGTTAGAATTTCAAAACACCCTAAGACTTGGAACACAGAGGAACAAACCCACCGTTTGGGAATCTTGTCTCTAAGGAAAGTTAAAAGAATTGATGTCCACACTTCTACATAAATGCTTCCAGTAACTCTAAGTGAAATAATTTGATTTTCCAAACTTTAATACAGTAAGTATGAAATGCGCATATAGGGAGTTGTTCAATATTTGCGTTTGGTCACTAAAATTTAGGAATTGTATCTTGACAGCAAAAGCATTTGATTAGTTTTAAAAGAACCTTTCAAGGACTAATTACACAGCAGCTTCTGTGCAATACATAAACCTGATTTTATTTTTCAGTTCAATGTTGGAACACTGTGGGATGCTTTCCCGCAAGAATAATTATTTTCCAAAGCAATTATTCTTTTGTTTTCTTGATACGTACATGTCACTACGGGGTCTGGGAAAACAGAGCAGAAATAATTAATCTGGATGAAGAACTCCAAACTGTACGACTCGTTAATTTGCGCAGACATCCTTCAAACACTTAAAACTAGTGCTAACTTACTTATCATAAGCTCTTCGACTAAGAAGGGCTCTAATGACGTTACTTTTAGCAATTAACAGGACCCCTTCTGCATTCCAACGTGTTTAAGCATGCAGAGCTAGGGTAGGAACCAGGGAATAGAGCAGCACACGATTATGAGACCTCTTCAAATAACATACTCGTCTTCTAAAGTACCTCCCTGCAGACCGAGTCCACGACACTCAGGTAACAAGTGAGAAGAACATTCTAAAATGACTTGCCCCAGCAGAAGTTTTTACAAAGAATCGTCACAATTTTGAATTTGTCGATTAGGCAACTTTCCGCTTCATTTATAGGGGACCTACACGGATTCGCACCATCATCTCAGTGTAAACGGGGTCAACTCAGAGTAAAACAAGTTTTATTAAGTTGGTTTTACTCTTCATAGTGGCTGCTGATTCATGTGACTTCTGCTGAACATGCGATCCAGAGAAATCACAAAACACTTTACCAAAACCTCTGAACAAGTCTCACCAACAGCTACTATTCTCCTATTCTTAAGTCACTGTCACACACAGCATTAGAAAAAAAGAAGAAACGGCCCGTAATTTGGTATTCATCTTTCCCCCTGCAGCTTTGATTAACAAAGCTCACTCTTAAAGACATTTTCTGCTTAATTGCCGAATATTACAACAGTGCTACATTGTTTAATTCCAGAAAGACAATTCAATGTAACTTCTACCGTTGAAAACTTCTTGCAGGCTACCAAGCCAACAAAAGTTTCACCATTAATTTCAATAAGCATAAGCTGTCAAATGCATATTAAGCAACATATTTTTCTGATGTGCCAGTAAGCAACGTGATTATGGAGCTATATTACCCATCTATCATTTCACCGCATTGCTATTGCAATAAAACATTGGGTTTAACTAAATGCTTTGATGTCATCAGCAGCCATGAAAATGGAGCATAACGAATGTGTGAATGGGAGACCTCTCCAATCTGGAAGTTAATTTGCATGACATTATGACCTTGTTTGCATTGCAGAATATTAAAATATTCCTTTTAGAAAACACTGGCATTCTGAATACCCAGGAAATGCACTGCTGAGAACTTAATAGGTTATTAGTTATATTTCAGCTTCCCCAATTTTTTCCGGATGGGTTTAACATAAAGGAAAAGAAATTCTTATTATGGGAGAAAGGATAGGATTTATTCTTTAAATATCCAGGAAAACAATGTTATCGTTTATTAAGAAAACAGAACTGACCTACTGTTGGTCCCCCCGTTAATATTGCACTACATTGTAGCTTAATGCACACTATGATTTTCTCTAGGAATTTATATTGTCCAGGATAAAATTAGCAGTATTTTCCGTTTTATAAAAAACTGAATATTGTTATTATATTCGTTAATGAATGGAGACAATGAAACAACGCAGGAATACACTTGTTATCATGCAATAGCCTAAAATCTTCCGCACTTACAGCTTTAAGGACACAATATCAGCTTATTACCTTCAAAGGCCACTAAAAGGAAAAAAAAACAAGGAGCAAAGCTCCAGCCCTGAGTTATTTAGCCACCCTTGCTTTGGCTTGCATGGGTCAGGACCAGAGCCCATACTGTCCCCTTCGCCCTCCCCTTCCCAGCTGCTGACCTGAGGCACTGGGCACCAGAGGTGCTCAGTTGAAAGCAGTGGCAAGGAAGTCTGTAGCCAAGAGAAGGCTGAGCCACTCCCAGCTCCTACCGAGCTGACAAAATTCTCAACCTCAACCTTTGGCACGCGTCCCATCCTGCATAAGGTGTGGCCAGACCTGCGTCCTCCACCGGTAAGGCCAAGAAAGAGACAGCAGATGCACTCTCACCTTTGGTGTTTAAGGTAAATGATGTTTTGATGCATCAAGGCCTTTTCTCACTAATGGAAACACAGCTCCAGAAGTATTTTGAGAAAGTGTCATAAACCCTTTAGGCCCGTAAATCACGTCATGGCACATGAGTGTATAACTGCTGGTCTCTGCATTTGAGATTCATTGTGAGGTTCAGCATGCAGTACATTTTCACCCAATGCCCACCTTCTAGACTGGCTGTTTGGAAAGCATTCATTCACAACGCATCAAAGAAAAAAAATAAAAATATTTTCACCCTTAGGTTAAGCATTCCAAGCTCTACTCCAGAAAGGGACATAAATATCCTCAAGGCAAAGAAAAGATTATCTAATGGCAGTCCACAGCTAAAGACTCCTATTTTTACACAGAGCTATCTACTCCTTCAGGAAGCACCCAAGAGCAACTCTTGTTTGCTGGAAAATGGTACTTTTTAAATCACAGTCTGATCTTTTCAAGAGTTTAGAGATGCAGAATCTTCCAATAGCTAGTCATAATGTTCTTATTTTTCTGCTTTTGCTTGTGTTCTCTCCGATATGTTACCGTGTTGCTCTTAACCAAGATGTTCCCAGGAGTGCATCTGTGAGAGCAGAGACAAGCGTAGCCAAAAATCAGCCGAGTCATTCACAACCTTTGAATTACAGTGAGTAGAGCCCCTGGCATGCCCATCACTCAGTCCCAGGGACAGGCTCAGCCTCATCCCTTTTTCCACGAGATTCACACATCACTTGTACACGCGGCACGTGAACTGAGCCTACGGCCTCCAACGTCGAACTTAGTTATGCATCCAACTTACACCCCATGAGACTCTCTGGCTATGCAATTATTTCACCTGTAAAACAAATATTAGCTGTCTGCAGGGAAGGGGATGAGCGCTTTGCTCGGAGATGGAGGACAGAAATTGGAGGAGAAACCTACAGCTCTTCTCAAAGCAGTGCACGTCTGACAGGAGGATCGAGTCCAGCCCTTAGTTATGCTGGTGAAGGACCTACAAGGGAGTGCCGAGGTGCACCAGTCTTTCCATGTCCTGTTGTGGTTATTTTCCCTTTTAATTCCTGCTCTGTTATCCTTTCCCTGTGCTTTTTGCCTTTGGTGCTTTCTTGACTGTCTAGACCTCATCCAAACTACCAGGTGTCATATCTATTTGACTGTGACAACTCTTCTTCCCTGAGGAAGTAAAGCCTAGGCTATTTCCTCTGAGCCTTACCTTAGAGAGGCCACAACATGCTAATTGGCTGCAAAATGTAAAAAAAGTAAATATTCTTAAGTGACTTCATTTTCCTAAGACATTTCCAATACCACAGAATCATAAGCTGCCTGTCAGACATCAAGCTTTCCTTCAGAGGGAAAACCAAAATCCTTTCTGTTTTTTATGGGCACAGAAGTGAGTTCTGAAATTTTCGCCGAAGTTCTCTGCACTGACTGACAACTTGTGTGAGAAGGTCTATGTAAAAACGAGCGACAAATCCAAACCTGGCCAATTCACAGCAGACAGACACCACCTTTGAGGACGGCTGCGTGCATAGCAGGAGTGAGCTGACACTGGAGACTCCTGGCTGTATCCGAACCAAACAGGAGGTGTGATTTACAGCATATCTGAAAGGGCTGGTCTTCCCTCATCAGCTCAGGAGAACTTCAGCCTTCATCTCTCTTCTTGTAAGCCCCGTTTCCCTGCAGAACAAGGCACTGGAGGATTGGCTAGGAGGGATTCAGGAGTCAATTTTGGCTGTGACACGGGGATATCTATGCCCAGCTAAATAGTATCATGTCCTGCAACTCAGGCAGAATCCACTTGGTCCATCCACAGAATCACAGAAAAGATCTCGGAGATCATCAAGTCCAGCCTATGACTCAACAGCAAATCTGCACATCTGTGCAGATGTGCAGCTGCTGTGGCATTCAGTGGTACTGAAAAGGGGGCTAGTGACACACGTTGCTTCCAGCTTTTGCAGCAACACCTGAAGGATAAGAGCTAGCGAGACCTTTCTTCGTGATTTTTGACAGAGAAAGACAATTCAAACTGAAGTCGAACAACTAGAGAAAATTTAGCTATGTAACAATTGAAGTAGGATCTAGAAAAACATGCAGATGAACTAGAGCAAGTGAATTTCCAAGAGGTGAATAACTTCATATAGCCTCTGAGGTCTTGAACACTACTGACCGGGCTACTTTCAAAGAACAATATAATCTGTCTGAACCCATTTTGAAGAGATACCTGGAGCACAGCACAATGTTATACTTTTTTTACCAGTGGCCTGAAAACAGAGTCACACTGCTACTTCCTTCCGCACTACAGAAATCGCTGCATGTGAAAATGGGACAAACTAGATAGGCTATAAGGGCAGATGTGCCCTTAAAGAGTTTGATTTGGGTTAACAGGTATGGCTGGCGTGCTTGTTTTAGTGATGTTTCAGGCAGAACTTCAAAAATAAAATGGCTCTTTTTTTTTTTTGATTACAAACAAAGAACACGCATCTGAAACCCTAACTTCCAAAGTACTACGAAAATAATTCAAAATTTTTCAGCTGCGTGAGTCTGTTCTAACATACACAGATGTAAATTCAGCTTTACGTAAAAAATACCATTTCATTAATTTAGGAGATATTATTTTCTGTGACAAAATAATACCTATCAGTCATTTCCTTCCATATTGCCCATTTTCTGCAAAGAGCATAGTTGTAACAAATACAAACAAAAAAAACCCCTCTGTCTTTCCTTTAGCGACAGTTGAAGGACTCTACTCTTCAGGAGAGAGAGAACAGAATACGAACATACGTATTTTTACTGTGCAAGTGTTTAGTTCCTTCTGCCAGGAAACCCAGCCCTCAACTTACGCAGTCCAGTCTACAGACTAATCCTAGACCTTGTCTGTGACAGGTTTGTCACATCAAAGGGGCAGAAACTGAAGAGGCTCTTTGCTAAATGATACCATGATTTTATTTTTATTTGGTTTGGACTCATTCAGTAGTGTCGTTGCCAGGTTACACCACTCTTTTTTGAGTCAACACCTATAATTTTATCAATGCATTGCATGTTATGTTAATTTGTTGGGGCTTTCGTGGCTTTTTGGTTTTGGATTTTATCTCTACTAAGAGGGAAATAGTCCCTGTTTTTCCTCTTTAATCTTTCACTATTTCATGCCAGATGGCATGGAGGTGCACCTTCCCAAAAACATTCCACCAGAGGAAATCTTTAGGGAGACACACTACTGTTTCGAGGAGTTATGAACAAAACTCAACTGGAAATGGTGCTTGAGGAGCAAAGTGAGGTTCTCCATTGCCTGGGGATCACTTCTTAAGAAGGGAAGCTTCATAAATACGAGATAGTTGATGTTTTGATTCCGAGGCCTTTGTGAAAACACCCATTTCACCAGTCTGAAGGGTGCTCGAGCCTGGGGGAGGCAGAAGCTTCCTCTGAGCATCAGTTACTTTGCTTGAACAGGTGCATCCAATTTCAGACGTGAATTATGCCCACGGTCAGATAACACATCCGAAACCTAGATAGGCTGTTGCCTTGGTATGGCCATTCCGCCTCCTCCCCCCAAGCTTATATATAGCAAGAATATTTGTGTGTTCTGAATCATTATTTTTCTTTGAAACATCTAAAAATACCATTGCTGGAGGAAGCCAGCCATTTGAACTATGTATATTTAGTCTCCTCCAGCTGCTGGAAATGCTGATAGGATTTGAATTTATCAGAATTTTGGTTTAGGCTGCAGGTTTTTTTCTTAGCAACAGTTGCTATGCTAATTATTCAGAGAGAGTTTCTGCTGCAATTGATGCCGGATAGACACTTGGAATATCAGATTCTTAAAAATCTTTGCTGTAAAACACCTCAAGTTCTTAACCTTTGAATGCATTGGAAGTTGACAGCTCTATCAACATAGTCGCCTGCCCTTCAGCAGTGAAATCTCAACACCATCTTAATACGCAGAAAAATTAGAGTTTCTAACATCCTCAGTGTTGCACAAGAGAGCAACTGAAAAGAGATGAAATTGTCCTTTTCTCTACTCTTTCATTACCGCAGAGGGCTCAGTCCTTTGTTAAGGGAAAAGCACTATTCCTGGCTAGTGCCAGTGCCAGACTCTCGAGGGGAAAACGAGGAAAGAGCAGAACTCTCATCTAGCATTAAGCCTGTTAATATCTCTGTGCAATTCGGGTCAACTTTGCATTCATTGTACCGATAGATAAATCGAGCTCTGACTAGGTGAAAGCAACTGTGTTAGAACTGCACAATGGAACTAGGAATAACGAAAGCCTGAACTCCCAAGTTCTCAGCACTCAATGCAGTCCATGCTCATGAAATACATCGCACTGATTGTCTTTCCCAGGTCACTTCTTGAAGGTGTTGGATTTCCATTTTCTTTTACTCCGCATTTATGCAAAAGCATCTTACATAAACTGTCTTGTTCTGCCAAAAGCAGCAGTTGGGGAACTAACCTAATGCTATCACTGCCATTTAAAAGTAGATATTTGATATCGGCTGAGTTTTGATCATATTTCAGTCGAGGTTAAGCAAGGTTTCAGTGTTTGAGCTTCTTGGTAAGTCAGAGCTATAGTTAGATAGTCAGTTAGGACTCTTCCTTCTGCTTCCAAAAACCCCATGAATTAAATAAAAGTGCATAAAGATCAATTACTCCACTGAGAGATTTTGTGTTGAGTCTGGAGTGGGAAAATAAGTCACTAATAGTTTGAAATCATACCTATAAGCATGTTTCTAGAGCTGCAAATCTGAACAACCTTCCCTTAACCTGAGAAAAGGATGATTTAACAACAAGCTTCCAGCTCCCTGAGAAGTTTTACACAATAAACGTAAGTGAATTTATCCTTTTGCTCACTTTACTTAAATGGGAGGGTGGAGGGAGGGAATAATCAACAGCGACCAACTTACTTATAACTCCAGAACATAAGCAGACGTAAGAACTGCAGGTCTGTGCTTACATTTTGCCTATTGCTACAGCACGGATTAGCTCAGGGGAAACAGTCACTTTTCAGCTGGGCTTAATGGCAAGTCCAAATCACATCCACAGGAATGACTAAAATGAGATGAGGAAAGACTTGGGGGGAAAAAGCTAACCCTGGCACGAAGAATCACGAGTCTATTATAGAGACCTACAAAACCTGAAACTAGTTGGAAAGTTTCCTCCTAAGTTACGGTTCTGCACTTCTGCTGGGTCTGTTGATATTGCGTAAAAACTGTGGAGCTGGAGCTCAATCTTTACATGCCCTTCTGTAATCAGTGATTACTTTTGCAAATGTCACACTGATTAGTCAGATTCTCATTGTCAGAGGATTGTGCATTTCTGTTTTGTGTAAACAATCAATGAACAAGAAGTCCTCTTCCAAGGGCATAACAGGCAAGCACTTTATGTAATACCTTGTATTAAAGAAGTGGAAAGCATAACATTTGGGACCTTCTAGACTCTCCAGCTAAAAATGGTGTATCAGCAAAAAAACATTACATTTGTTGTTGGGAAGAGGATAATCTAGACTTCAATTATTATGGCAAGTAGCATACAGTGGAGACATTCACAATTTAGATACTCCCGTCCTCAGCTGCTCTAAGCCACTACAGCTCAGCAAACATACTGCGCACTGACTTAACCTTCTTCCGCACCAGCTGTGAAAGGTGAGTATTCTGAAAGACTTCACCATACGAGTCTTTTGTGCAGGTAGGTCAAGGAGCAGGGAGGGGAGTAACTCGTATTGCAGTAACTTCTTTGTAAACCATTAGCAATGAATTTACTCACTGAACTACGTACGAAGAGAGAAAATGCTAATAGAAGCTTGCCTTGGGCAACGGCTTTTTTCTTTGTTATTTAAGAAATGCTATTTCCATCATCTCCAAACATTACAAAAGTCTTCATCTGACTTTATTCAGAAGAACATTTGTTCCTATGGCAGAAGAGCTGCAGTATTGTGCTTGGGGTGAAGGCTTTTCCTCGGCACGGCTGCTCCTCCTGTGTTAGACATGCTGCAACCAGCTCCATCTCAACAGGGAGTTCAGGCTCCTCTTCAAGACAGTGGGGAGAAGCATGTTTGTTCTAGGTGTGACTGGTCACATTGTGGGGCAGACGCAAATCACATCCTAGAAGTGAGTCTGTGAGGGAGTCTAGCCGACCAGCTCAGCTGTAGGCACCTCTTTGGTCAGGAGTTAAAGTTAGATGAGGAAAAAAAATCCCAACCATTCAGTCTGCAGTCTTAGTCTCGTCCATATCTGAAGCCGCGTCCTATGCAGGAAGTTATCAGACAGATCAAGAATGACTTTTCATAATTATTTTTAAACACTAAGGATTGCCAGACAGCTTC